>NW_028234436.1:5014190-5026690 GCF_977035675.1 Penaeus japonicus
GTAGTTGTGATAGTGGTTATGGTGATGGTCGGAGTGATGGAAATGATGATAAAGAGAGTAACGTAGATAGGAAAAAGGAAGGGGGAGTGATGGTAGAGGAGGAGAAAGATTGAAAAAGAGGGATTTTTGGAAGACTTTTGTTGTTCTCGGAAATTCGATCGTAAGTCACAGAGTTTGACTACGGTTAGGTTCAGTAATTGAAAACATAATAAGAAACTAATGAGATAAAGATACCAAAGACGAATGCATTTAAGGTAATATATGAAAAAAAGAAAAGAAAAAAAAGACAAAAAAGGCAAAGTGGGACACGAAAGAAAGACGCAGACCATAACTTCCAGTTTACCACAACACCGGAGTGCATTTCCACAATGGTTTACGACAACCGCCTCAAGATCATTATCAAAGCAAGATGCGGAAAGATCTCCCAGCGCTCCCCTCGTTCGTAATAAAGGAGAAACGACAACGGCTGTTACATATCTTAAAGGTTGTCTCTTTGGGACACGTTCGAGAACAAAGATGGCGGCTTTGTTTACGTCCGCCACAAAGGGACTTTCGCTGATGCCAGCATTTGCATCTCATTTCTCACTGTTATCACGCCGACAGCACTTCGCTTCCCGCCATATTTACCGGCGTTCCTAATGCATCCGCAGCTATCAACAATCTGTGCAACTACTCACTGTAACCTCGCGAACTGTAGTCTCATTACTTGCAACGTCTTCACCAGCGCGAGTCAGGGAATCAGAAGGTTTCTCTCTCTCTCTCTCTCTCTCTCTCTCTCTCTCTCTCTCTCTCTCTCTCTTCGTCTCACTCTCACAACCTCTCTCTCCTCTCACCGCTCTCTACTCTTTCTCTCTCGTGCTCTTCTCTCTCTCTCTCTCTCTCTCACTCTCACTCACTCTCACTTCCTTCCCTCCTTCTTCCTTCCTTTCTTTTCTCCCTCCCTCCTTCCCTCCCTCTCTCCCTCCTTCCCTTCCTCTCCCCCCCACCCCTCCCTCCCTTCCTCCTTCCTTCTCTCTTTTCCGCCTTCCTCCCCTCCCCTCCCTCCCTCCCTCCCTCCCTTCCTCCCTCCCTCCCTTCCTCCTCCTCTCCCATCCCTCAAGAGACGAAACAGTCCAGTCTACATCGACAAAGATAATTTCACTCCTGACACCGGCTCGCCCTGCCAGCGCCACCACCTGACCCCCAAAATGACAACCACCACCTCACCGTCCTTTGTCCCTCGTCTGCAGTCACTAGCTAGCACAAACGCACATCGATGCGACCCCGGTTATTTCCATACAGAACAGGACAATATCCGTTGCGTTACGTTAATGTTACTGATTCTCAATCGAACAGGCAGTTACGTGAGGCTTAACACTGTGTTTGGTCTGGTAGGAAGTCGCCCGCTGATATTTGGCACACGAAGGAGGGTTGTAGGGGGTGAGGGCGAGTGAAGGGGGTGGGGGTGGAGGCTCCCCTCGTTTCGTAATAAAGGAGAACACAACGGCTGTTACATATCTTAAAGTTGTCTCTTTGGACACGTTTCGAGATCAAAGAGGCGGCTTTGTTTACGTCCGCCACCAAAGGACTTTCCGCTGATGCAGCATTTGCCATCTGTGCATTTCTCCCTGTTATCACGGCCGACAGCACTTCGGCTCCCGCCATATTACCGCGGTCCGAATGCATCCCGCCGCTATCAACAATCTGTGCACTACTCACTGTAATAACACAAACACTCGCGAACTGTAGTCCTCATTACATGCAACGTCTTCACCAGCGCGAGTCAGGGAAACAGAAGATCCTCGCGATCTCCTCTCTCTCTCCATCTCTCTCCCTCTCTCTCCTCATCTCTCTTCTCTCTCTCTCTCCACCTCTCTCCTCTCAGTCCTCTCTCTCATCCCGCTCTCTCTCTCTCTCTCTCTTTCTCACACTCTCACTCAGTCTCACTTCCCTCCTTCCCCCTTCCTTTTTTTTCTCCCTTCCTCCTTCCCTCCCTTTCTCCCTCCCTTCCTCCTTCCTTCTCTCTTTTCCGCCTTCCTCCCCTCCCCTCCCTCCCTCCCTCCCTTCCTCCCTCCCTCCCTGCCTCCTCCTCTCCCATCCCTCAAGAGACGAAACAGTCCAGTCTACATCGACAAAGATAATTTCACTCCTGAATTCCGGCGCACCTGCCACAGCGCCATCTCCTGACTCCAAAAATGACTTCCACCACAGCATCACGACCAGTGGTCCGAGTCTGCATCACGATGCTAGCTATAAACGCACATCGATGCGACCTCGGTTATTTCCATACAGAACAGGACAATGTTAATGTTACAGATTCTCACTCGAACAGGCAGTTACGTCGCTTAACACAGGTGTTGGTCTGGTTATGCAAGTCGCCGCTGATATTGGCACACGATGGGAGGGTTGATGGGGGTGAAGGGGCGAGGGGGGGGGGGAGTGAGGGAGAGAGAGAGAGAGAGAGAGAGGGAGGGAGAGAGAGAGAGAGGGAGGAAGGGAAGAAGGAATGAATAGAGAAAGGGGAGGAGGAGGAGGAGGAGAGAGAGAGAAAGAAAGAAAAAGAGAATCCATTTTCATTTCCTTTCTTGTATTTTCGGTGTTGAAGTTTTCCAGTTTCCAGATTCCGACGCCCTAATCTCCGAAAAAATTCTCTCGTGTTAACCCTTCCAGAAAGTTCTTGATCAGCCGTCGCGGCCGATCCTGCGTTTGCTTTGTCAACATCATCTTTATCCGCCTCTGCCTTCGTCCCTTTTCTTCTTCCCTCCTTCCCTCCGCTTCTCTTTCTTCCTTCCTTCCTTTATGGCTCATTCGTCCAGACTCCAAACAGGCTCTTAACAACCGTAGTTAACTTTATCACAACAATGTTGTACACGCGGCTGGAACCTGTACTTCATACCTCGGAAACCTGTTCGACATGCCACTGAAACGCGGCGCTCATAACACGGGAACCTGCTCAGGAACCCGTTTCATATAACACTCTTCCTACACCCCCCCCCCCCCCCCCCGCCAGGAGATTGTGCTAATACAACCTGCTATTAAAACCTACCCGGCGCTAGATACTTACGGAACACTGCCACGCAAATTCTCGGCCGAAATTATCACTACCGTACTCGCCGATGTACTGCGTGGTACACGTCGCGCGGCCGATCGGGGTACCTTTAATGCGGGGCGTACCAGTCCTTATACCCTATCATGGCAATCGCTTAGGATTTCATCTATGGCAAATTAGCTGTTCCAGATGCCATAACACGTTGTTAACCCGTGATATCATCGAATGCAACTCCCTCCCTCCCTCCCAAACCCCCAACCCCCTCCTTTATCCCCCCTCCTCCCCTCTCTGTCCTTCTCCCTCAGACCCCCTTGCGCATGAACTCCATTCCCCTTTCCTCGTTGATATCGTTAATGCATGACGTCACTGGTCTATTTCGAGACCAGTGACGTCCTCTTGCTTGAGTCTCCGCAAAGGTCGGGAATTTTGGTCTTATCTGTTGTGTTTTTATTGCTGTTACGCTACGTCAGTCTTTGGCCACTCCCTCTCGCTTATCTTCCTTCTCTCTCTCTCTCCTCTTTCTTTTGCTCCCCCTCCATCCTTCTCCTCTCTTCTGTTTCCCTACACTTTTTCCTTCTTGCTTATTTTTTCTCTCCCTTTTCCTCTCTATTTTCTCACCTGCCGCTTCTTCTTCCTTCTTCTCTCTTCTATTTACCTACTTTTTCCTTCTTGCTTATTTTCGCTCTCCCACTTCCTCATTCTTTTCTTACATGTCGCTTCCTCTCTTTCTTCTGTTTTCTATCTTCCTACCTTTCCCCTTATTCTCTCATTCCCGCTTCCCTCTTCTCTCCCTATCCCTTTATCTTCCCCTTTCCCGCTTCCTTCCTTTATTTGTTTCCCTCTCTCTTTCTACTGCTCATCTTTCCCACTATTTATCCCCCCTCTTTCCTCTTCGTTCTTTCACAAACTCCCCTCTTTTCCTCTCCTCCTTCCTGTCTTTCTCCTCCCTCCTCCCTCCTCCCTCAGGACAGACGAACGTCTCTCTCTCTGTATTATATTTCAGACTTTCTGCATCTCAGAGATCGGTGTCACTGAGTCATGGCGCTGGAACTGAACTTATCATATAATTTATTCACTCGTTTGGTGGTGACCTAAGATGACCTCCTGAACAGACGACTTAATAGACATGATTCTTAAAATATGCTCCTTTTATTTAGCATTCATGTTCTAGAATATTCTTCCTAGGCCAATGTTAGTCTTCCACATTATCTTCTGATTTACCTATCTTAACCTATCTTGACCTGGCCTATTCCAGAGGAATGTAAACTAGCCAACCCCTGCTAGTTAAACCTTAATGTAACATGGCCTGATCTTGCTCAGTTTACTCTCCCGGGCATTTCGTCAACAGAGTTAATATAATTCTACCTATCCTGTTTCAACACAGCTTGAGGACATGTTCCCCAAATTACATGCTGTGAACTTAAGTAAGTTTCATCAATTGCAAACGTAGAAAAACCGAGTCAAAGTATACGTAGATGACTAAGGCCAAAAGAGGGTTGGCTCAGTTGATGCACTCAACCAAATCCTAGCCATATGAACTCAAAGTAATCAACCAAAATTAACCAAAGTAAGTTCTACCAAGCCCGGCCCACACCTACTCAACCCACCTGAGCCCAAGTAATCTTAACTCAACCCAGCCAAGCCCTAAACAAACTAACTAAACCCAACCAAGTTCAATGTAAACCAAATAGACCGAACGCAAACCCATCCAAATCTAACCAAGTCCAACCAAACCGAACGAAAACCAACCCAACCCGGCCAGACCCAACCAAGTCCAACCAAACCACCGTAAACCAACCCAAACCAAGCCCAGGCTCCTTCCTCCCCTACCCTCCTCGAGTCCCCCTACTCCCTCTTACCCCTCCTCTCTCTTTCCCCCTCTAACCCTCTCTAACCCCCTCCTCTCTCTTAGCCCCCCTACCCCCTCTATCTCTCTCTAACCCCCTCCTCTCTCTTAGCCCCCCTACCCCCTCTATCTCTCTCTAACCCCCTCCTCTCTCTTAGACCCCCTACCCCCTCTAACCCTCTCTCAAAAGCCTCTCTAACCCCTTCCTCTCACTTAGCCCCCCTACCCCATCCTCTCTCTTAGCCCCCCCTACCCCCTCTAACCCCCTCCTCTCTCTTAGCCCCCCTCCCCCCACCCACACCCGCACCCCCACTTCCCCTCCGTGTCGAGCAGGATCCTCAGTGTCTGGTCTCCGGCTGTGATAACATCGCTGGGGGCTAAAACAGGCCAATAAATACTGAGGCTTGACACTTTATTGCGTAGTAAGTGGCTTCCGATTATGAATGTCTTGCTGGATTCTATTTGTCCAGAACGCGGAGGAAAAAAAAAAGAGAAACACTCTATGGATCTTTGTTTTCTTATTTATTTATAGATTCGGGTTTGTTGTTCTTGTTTTGTTTGGTTCTCTTGGTTTTCGTATCTTGTTGGTTATCGTTTTGGTCTCTTCTGTGGCCTCGATTCCTTCCAGGTTCTCTCTTTTCTCTCTCTCTCTCTCTCTCTCTCTCTCTCTCTCTCTATCTATCTATCTTTCTCTCTCCGCCCCCTTTCTCTCTCTATCTTCTCCCTTCTTATCTCTCTCTCTCTCTCTCTCTCTCTCTCTCTCTCTCTCTCTCTCTCTCTCTCTCTCTCTCTCTCTCTCTTATTTTCTCTCTATCTCTCCCCTCTCTCCGTCTCTCTCTCTCTATCTATCGATCGATCGATCTCCCAGCAAAGGAAATATAGCAAGTCACGTGTATTTAAAAGGTGTTGCTGTTGCATATGATAATGTGCTCGCGTGCAGGTCCTTCCCCTTCATTATGCTTTCCTAAGGAGTGGACACACGATTCCCAAGTGATTTTTCTTCCTCTTTTCTTTCTTTTATTTGACTAATCCTTTTTCATTCTATTTTTTTGTCAAGGAGGGTAAAGGATTTCCCATAAGTGGACTTGGTTAATGGGACTGCAATTCATACATATTTAATTATGATTTGCATTTCCTGTAGTTTACTGATTTTTTTTTTTTTTTTTTTTTTTTTTACAAATATAAACTATTTTTGTAAGTAGGACGAGTATGTTAGTACAGTAAAGCAAGCACTAGAGCGACGACCTTCGGCCATGCAGTATTTATATTTGACTGATGACCCTCAAAGTCAATAAAAGCTGAACTCGATTGCATGGAGCTTCGGTCGTCTTCCTCTCGCATTTTGCCGGACGTCGAGTTGCTCAGTCGGTAAACGTTTTCGATTCGTGTCATATTTCGCGTCTTTCTTACTTACTTTACGTGTGAGGTAAGTAGGAGTGAATGATTATTGATTATTTGTTTGTTTATTTTCCTTTGCGTATCTTTCGAATTTTACTTACCTTTTGTTATTCGGTCTTTTGTCTCTTACTTATTCTGTGTCATCTCTTTCCCTTTTTTTTCTCTCTCTCTCTAGCTCTCTCTTCTTTTCTTTCCTCCTTTGTATCGTCCTTTATTGCTTCTACTTTTTCTCTCTCCATTTGTTTTCCTCTTCTGCCATTCTCGAGCCTCTATTCTTATGAAATCTCACTTCTTCTCCTCGTTTCATCCCCCTCCTCCCCCTTCTTTTTTTCTTTTTCTTTGTTCCTGTCTTCTAACCTTTCTCCTTCCCCTCCTTTCTCTCTTCGATTCCTAACCCCTTCTCTTTATCCCCCCCCCCTCTCTCTCTCTACTCTCTCTCTACTCTTCCCTGCCACTATCCTCTCCTTCTCCCCCTTACCATTTTCTTCTCTTCTATCCCCTCCCCCTTCTTTAACCTTTCCCCCAACCCCCTCTCTATCCCTCTCCCATTCCCCTCCCCCTCGCTTCTCTCGTCCATCTCTGACCCCTTCTTAACTCCCTCTCTCTCTCTCCCTCTCCCCCCCCCCCCCCCACTCACCTTTTCCCTCCCGCCATCATTAGAAGACACTGGCGAGTGTTGACTGTCTGGCCCGCGAGTCAGATCCAATTTCAAAGTATCTATTTATTCAAATGATGAGACCGATACAGCACTACTCTCTCGCGCTAGGGTAAACACGGGGATAATTTGATGGGCTGCGGAACCCTACCGCCCTCGGTTCCCCTCTCTCTTCTCCCTCTATGAGAGCCTTCTCCTTCCTCTTCCTCTTGCACTCTCCCCTTCCCTCAATAGCCTCTCTGTGACCTCAATTTCCCTTCTCTTCGTTGCTTAAGTCTCCCTTTCCCCTCTTCATTTATTTCCCTATTTCCTCCTTTCTCTATTTTAAATCTTCCTTACCCCCTTTTTTTTCTTCTCCTATCTAAGCTATTGTTTCCTCCCTTCCCTTCCTCTTCCTCCCTTCTCCTCTCCTTCTTCCTCCTCCTCAACCCTTAATCTCTTTTCTCTTCTTCCTCTTCCCGTTCCTCTTTCCCTTTTTCTCTCTTTTTCCTTTCCTACCTCCTCCTCTCCACCCCTTAATCCCATAATCCTCCTCCTTTTTCCTCCTATATCCTTCCCTCCTCCTCTTCCTCCTCCTCCTCCACCTCTTCCTCCTTCCTAACGCCCCCGCCCCTCCCCTCCCCATGACAGGGTATGCGCGTGACGGAGGGCCAAGTTTTAATGTGGGTTTGTTGGTCGTCTTCAGTGTTAGCTCTGGTTCGGGAAGGGAAGGGGGCGATTCACTTAATTGCCGTCTAATCGTGGTCGTAATCTGTGCCTAGTTATTCAAACACACATAAATTAAAGACTGCCCTCCCCCCCCCTTCTATCCCTCCCTTCCCTCCTCCTCTTACCCTTCCTTCCTTCTATCCTCCTCCCCTTCGCTCCTTCTTCCCTCTTTTTTTCCCTCCTCTCCCGTTCTTCCCTTTTCGTCCTCCCTCTCAGTCTGCTTGAAAATAACGGAAATCCTCGTTGACTTTTATTTCGATTTGTTTATGTACTAGAAACTTTTTTCTTTTTTTTTCCTTTTTTTAGTTATTCCAATCATTTTTTTTTTTCTTCATTTTTGGGAGGGTGAAGAGGTCGACCATATGTATCAGCAGTACACTTTTTCGTTTTTTAATTTTATTTTATTTTTTATTTTATTTATTTACTTCTTTTTTTCATATTTTACTTCATTTTTTATTCTCTCTTTTTTGTGTGTATGTGTGTGTGTGTGGGGGGGGGGGGGATGACGAGTCGACATATATAATCTTTCTATCGCTTGAGTAGACGAATGTATCTTACCATTTGATCATCGAAGGCTAAAGAAGTAAATATTTATTGAAGAGGCTGGGAATTATTTATTCAAAACATAGAGTCCAAATAAGCTTCCATATTCATTAAAGATTCGAATTAACGTCAACATAGACATGAAAAGATAAGCCTATATATATGCGTCTTTTTGTTGTTGTTGTTGTTTTTTCGGGGGAAGGGGGATGGGGGGGGGGGCGTTGATAATTATGCATATATTTTTTCTATATTTAGGGGAGGAAGGGCGTTGATAATTGAAAATAGACTATTTTTATGACGATGATAAAAGACAAATATAATAAAGTATCCTTTGTGCTGAGTAACAGTAACTTGGAGTATGGTGAGTAAACACATAAAGGCGTTTATTGGTTAGATAAAGTCAGTGAACATGAGGCTCCTGTCTTGATTCACTGTATATATGCGGTTTATAGAACGTGATAGTGAGCTGATTGTTTTAATCTATGTTAATGTGACAAATTTCTTCACATCCTCTTTGTTTATTCCTTTTTGCTCTCTTTTCTCCGTGTCTCTTGGCTGGCTCCCCACTTCTCTGTTAGTTAATACATTTCCCTCTTTCTCTCTCTCTCTCTCTCTCTCTCTCTCTCTCTCTCTCTCTCTCTCTCTCTCTCTTCTCTCTCTCTCTCTCTCTCTCTCTCTCTCTTTCTCTCTCTCTCTCTCTCTCTCTCTTTCTCTCTCTCTCTCTCTCTCTCTTTCTCTCTCTCTCTCTCTCTCCCTCTCTGTCTCTCTCTCTCTCTCACACACGCACTATATAGAACTATCTTTCGTGAATAGAAAGAAATATATAATTTTACGTGTTCTTAAAAGGCGTTGCTGTTGTATATGATAATATGCTCGTGTGTAGGTCCTTTCCCTTCATTATGCTTCATTATCTCTCTGTCTCTCTCTCTCTCTCTCCGTCCATTCTTCCCCTTCATTTAGCTTCATTATCTGTCTCTCTCTCTCTCTCTATCTATCTATCTATCTCACTCTCTCTCTTTTCCCCTCTCATTAACCCTCTCTCCTCTCTCTTTCCTCCCTCTCTCACTCTTCTCTCTCTCTCTCTCTCTCTCTCTCTCTCTCTCTCTCTCTCTCTCTCTCTCTCTCTCTCTCTCTCTCTCTCTCTCTCTCTCTCTCTCTCTCTCTCTCTCGCTTCCTCCTCCCTCCCCCCCATCCCTCCGTCCATTCATCCCCTTCATTTAGCTAGTATCTGGCTCTCTCCCTCTCTCTCTTTCTATCTATCTAGCTCACCCTCTCTTCTCTCTCTCTCTCTCTCTCTCTCCTTTCTCTTCAATCTCTCTCTCTCTCTCGCTTCTCGCTCGCATTCTTCTCTTCGCTCTCTCTCTCGCTCTCCTCTCTCTCGTCTCTCACCTCTCAACTCTCTCCTCATCTCTCCTCTCTCTCTCCTCGCTTGTCCTCCTCCCTCCACCCCCATCCCTCCGTCCATTCATCCCCCGTCATTTACTTCATTATTCCGCTCTCCATCATTCTTCTCTCTCAATCGAGTTCTCTAAAAAAATTTGCTCTCTCTCACTCTCTCTCTCTCTCTCTCTCTCTCTCTCTCTCTCTCTCTCTCTCTCTCTCTCTCTCTCTCTCTCGCTCTATCTATCTCTCTCTCTCTCTCTCTCTGCCTCTCTCTCTCCCTTCCTCCCTCCCTCCCCCCTCCCTCCCCCCTCCCTCCCTCCGTCCATTCTTCCCCTTTCCAATCCTTCAGCGTCAATCCTTCACGGACGCCTTAGCCTTGACCGTATCCTTCGGCCGGCACTTCCTCGAGGAATTCGAAAGTGTCATAAAGTCACTCCTTAATGGGCTCATCCTCGAGGCCTGGGGGTGGGGTGGGGGGGGTAGAGGGAAGGGCGAGGGTTGATTCATAAAGCTAATGAGTTTCTATGGTCTCTCTCTCTCTCTCTCTCTCTCTCTCTCTCTCTCTCTCTCTCTCTCTCTCTCTCTCTCTCTCTCTCTCTCTCTCTCTCTCTCTCTCTTCCTCTCTTTCTATCCCTCTCTCTTATCTTCTCTCTCTTTCTCTCTCTCTCTCTCTCTCTCTCAATGTCTCTCTCTCTCCCTCTCTTTCTCTCTTTCTCTCTCTCTCTCTCTCTCTATTAGGCATAGTTCCTATGCCTATTCATGTGTATACAATGTATATAGTATGAATAAACATATCAAAATCAAATCAATCTCTCTCTCTCTCCTTCTCTCTTGCTCTTCCTTTCTATCCCTCTCTCTATCTCCCTCTCTCATACTTCCTCTCTCTCTCTCTGAAATCTCTCCTTCTCTCAAAATTCTCTTCATCTCCTCTCTCTCACCCTCTCTCTCTCTGCTCTCACTCTCTCCGTCTCTCTTTCTCTCTCTCTCTTTCTCTCTCATTCTCCCACTCTCTCTGCGCTCTCTCTCAATGTACTCCTCTCTCATCTCTCTCTCTCTCTCTCTCTCACACTCCTCTCTACTCTTCTCTCTCTAACTCCCCTCTCTCTCTCTCTCTCTCTCTCCTCTCATCTCTTCTCCTCTCTCAACTCTCTCTCTCTCTCTCTCTCTCTCTCAAAGTCTCTCTCTCGCTCTCTCTTGCTCTCTCGACACTCTCCTCTCTTCTCTCTCTTCTCTCTCTCTCTCTCCTCTCTCTCTCTCTCTCTTCTCTCTTCTCCACTCTCTCTCTCTCACTCTCTCTCTATCTTTTCTTTGTTTCGCTCCCCTCTCTCTCTCTCTCTCACTATCTACCTCTCTATCTCTCTCTCTTTCTCTCTCTCTCACTCTCTATCTTTCTCCTTTTCTCTCTCGTCACTCATCTCTCTCCTCCTCACGTCTCTCTCTATCTCTCCATCTCTCTCTCTCATCTCTCTCTCTCACTCCTCTCACTCTCATCTCTCTCTCTCTCCTCTCTCATCACTCGCTCTCATTCTAATCTCACTCTCTCACCATCTCTCTCCTCTCTGACATCTCTCTCTCATCGTTCTCGTCTCCTCTCTCTCTCTCTCTCTCTCTCTCTCTCTCTCTCTCTCTCTCACTCTCTTATATTTTCTTTTGTTTTATTTCCAGTATCTCTCTCTCTCTATCTACCTATCTATCTATCTCTCCTCTCTCTCTCTCTCACTCTCTTATCTTTTCTTTTCTTTTTTTTCCAGTTTCTCTCTCTCTCTCTCTCTCTCTCTCTCTCTCTCTCTCTCTCTCTCTCTCTCTCTCTCTCTCTCTCTCTCTCTCTCTCTCTCTCTCTCTCGCCCTCCCTCTCCCTCTCCCCCCCTCTCTCTCTCAACCTCCTTATCTCCCGCCTTCATTAATCTGTCAAATTACCTCTCATCAGTCTGGCGGCCATATAAAGTCTTTATCGGTAGCCCTCGCCTCAGAGTCGCTCCTTAAAGTCAGCTGCGGCTTCTCGTCGCTGCTGCAAGATGTCTTTATAACATTTTATATTGGCCTATTGGCTGATTAAGACGTTGGCCAGGGGTTGCGGTGGGCGTGTGGGAGGGGGGTGGGCGGGGTGGGGGGTATTGGGGGTGAGGTGGGTGGGGAGGGTGGTGGGTGAGGTGGGGGGGTGAGGTGGAGGAGTATGGGTTGATGGGTTGATGGGTTATGGGGGGGACGGGGTAGAAATGAGTGAAGGGTGAGGGAGAGTAGGGGTTGAAGGAGGGAGGGGTAGGGTAGGGTAGGGTGCCTGAGAGCCGGTGGGGGGGGGGGGGGGAGGGAGGGGGGGGGGAGGGAGGGGAGGGGGGGGGGAGGGGAAAAAAGTGGCAGAGGATCATGAGGGAAGGGAAACAATAACCACATGAACAACGAGATGGAATGAAGTAAAAGGAGAGAGAGAGAGAGACAGAGAGAGAGAGAGAGAGAGAGAGAGAGAGAGAGAGAGAGAGAGAGAGAGAGAGAGAAACAAAAAGAGAAAGAAAGAGATATAGAAAGAAAAATAAAGAGAGAGAAAAATAATGGGAGATAAGAAAAAAAAGAAACATACAGAAGAAAAAGACAAAAAAAAGAAAAAAAAAGAAAAGAAAATATCAAAAGAAAGAAAAGCCGACGCCACAAACACATCCCATCCAGAATGCAAGCAAAAAAGGCACAGCAATAACAACACCTGCAACAAAATAGAGGGGACACCTTAATCTACAGGGAACAAGGAATGCAGAAAGGCAGGCACAGAAACAAAGATTGGGAAGGGGAAAAAAAAGAGAAAATGCAAAAAAAAAAGAGAGAAAAAAAGAACAAGATACAGGTTTTCAGTCGAGTAAAGAACAACAAGAACGGATAAGAAAACTTGTTCTTTGTTCAATCTCGCTTATCCGGAGCTTGACAAATGACCGCCATACACGTCCGGCTCA
>NW_028234436.1:5031690-5036690 GCF_977035675.1 Penaeus japonicus
TCTTTTTTTGTTTTGTTTTTGATTTTTATTTTTTTTTTTGGGGTGGTTTTTTTTGATTGTAGGGGTTGGGGTTTTGGGGGTGTTTGTGTTTTTTGTTGTGTGGGGGGGTTTTTGGTTTGTTTGTTTTGGGGTTGTGTGTATGTTTTTTTTTTTTTTTTTGATTTTATTGTTTTATTTTTGGTTTTTTTATTTTTAATATATAAAATAATATATAAATATATTATATATATAATATTTTTATTTTTTTTTGATTTATTTTGTTTTTTATTTTTTTTTATATTATATTGTGTTTTGTTTAGTTTGTTTTATGGGGGGTGTGGGGGGGGGGGGTTGTTTTTTAAATTTTTGTGGATTATATATTTACCTTATATATATATATATAATATTTATATATATATATATATATATTTGTAGATACATATGTACATATGAATATATATATATATATATATATCTTTATAATATATACTAGTTATATATATATATAGATATATTTTATATAGTTATATTTGTGTGTTGTGTGTCAGTGTGTGTGTGACAGTGTGTGTGTGTTTGTGTAGTGTGTGTGTGTGTGTGTGTGTGTGTGTGTGTGTGTGTGTGTGTGTGTGTGTGTGTGTGTGTGTGTGTTTATACACATTTATACACATGTATATGCATAGAGAGTATTCACTCGCTTTCTTAATTTTTGTCATCTATCTATAGCACTTTTTGTGCACGTACATAAATAAACACTCACCCAAACATCAGACATGCATATATACATAAAACACAACAAAGAGAAAAACATTCTCTTATTTATAATTCATTGCAAGACATACATATCCATACTTCTACACACACTTACATCTCAAATTCTTCCTTTCTGAATGCCATTTATCACCACATCTTTACCTCTCTCAGACCTCACAAGTACAGCCACATTGGTTTTCAAAGATGCCACTCTCAAAACACTAGATCTTTTCATAGCGCTCATGAAAGATCCGTTTGTTTAAGGCGATCTCTTATAAAGATTGCAATGCACTGATCGATATAAATGTTTTCATTATTGTTTGCATTATCATTGATATCATCATGATTATTTTTGTCATTATCCTTTTTTTTCTCATTATCATTGTATTTTTTAACATTACTATTGTTAATGGCACTATTATTTATATTATCAATATTACTATTACTGTCGCCATTATTACTATTACTATCGCCAGTATATTAATACTACTATCATTAGCACTACCATTATCTCTAAAATTACTATTACCAAAACAGCAAATGCATCAGTGCTGTTGGATCTAAATGGATCTACAAAGTATTGAGAAAACACTCTCTTGTGTTTACAGAGGAAACTTTCAATGGTAAGGTTTCGTAACACTGCTAAATAAAATAAACGCACTGCCTAGATTAAGAAATAGATTGGTGATTGATGCATTAATACTAGCGTAATCGAGAGGAAATGCACACAAACATATACACGCACAAATGTAGACGCAACACACGTAAAAACGCATACATGTAGACACAGATACACACATACACACACATATGTAAACGCAACACGTACAGACACACGCACCCACACAAGCACACACACACACACACACACAAACATTCACACAAACACAAGCACTCAGACATACTCACACGTACATACATATACGGACACACAGATGTAGCCGCACACACACATACAGACACATAAATTCAGACACACACACACAAACATTCACACAAACACAAGCACTCAGACACACGTTAAAACACATACATGTAGACACAGATACACACAAACACAAGCACTCAGACACACTCACACGCACAAACACATACGGACACACAGATGTAGCCGCACACGCACATACAGACACATAAATTCAGACACACACACGCACAAACAGACGCACGCCGAAGCAGAATAATGGCCCTCTTGTCCAACCGAAGGAGTAGGACCTCCTCCTCCTCCTCCTCCTCCTCCTCCTCCTCCTCCTCCTCCTCCTCCTCCTCCTCCTCCTTCTTCTCCTTCGTCTGTCTTGGCATTTGCTGTCTTGCCTCTCCTCCTTCGTTGTGTTATATTTCTTCTTCTTCTTCTTTTTTATTCATCTATGTGTGTTTCCTCTCTTCTCTGCTTCTTCCTCATTCTCCTCCTCATCTCCCATTATCGCTGGAACTCCCACCACCACCTCCTCCTCCTCCTCCTTTTTCTTCTTCTCCTTCGTCTGTCTTGACCTTTGCTGTCTGCCCTCTCCTCCTCCGTTGTGTTTTATTTCTTCTTCTTCTTCTTTCTTATTCATCTATGTGTGTTTCCTCTCTTCTCTGCTTCTTCCTCATTCTCCTCCTCAAGCTAACCATTATCGGCTGGAAAACTCTTTTTTTTTTATTTTTTTTTTAAACCCCGATAACGCCACCATCTATCCATTACCTCCCTCCTCTCCTCTTCCTGCCTCTCCTCTCCTCGTCCTTTTCCTCTTTCTCTACACTCCTCGCTCTGACTCTTCTTCTTTCCCTCTTCCTTTTTCTCTTCCCTCTTCGCCCCTCCCCCCCCCCCCCCCCCGGGGGGGGGGGGGGGGGTGGCCTTCTCTTCCTCGAGCCTCCTCCTTCTCCTTATCCGCCTCCCCACTCTCATTCTACACGTTACTTAACATAATTCATCTGTCTTTCTTCTCCTTGCTCCGACGCTTCTCCTTCTTCCTATTTTCTTCCTCTTTTTAGTTAGTCTTCTTTTCGTGCTTTTATTTCCTCCTCCTCCTACTACTACTTCTCCTTTCCTCCTCTTCCTCATCCTCCACTTTTTCCTCTCCTTTTCTCCTCGTCTTCCCCTAACTCTCCCTTCCTCGTCCTCTCTCCTACTCTCCATCCACCTCCCCTCCTCCACCTCCCCTCCTCCTCCTCCTCCTCCTCCACCTCCCCTCCTCCTCCTCCTTCTCCTCCACCTCCCCTCCTCCTCCTCCTCCTCCTCCTACTTGCCCCTCGATCCTCCTCCTCCAACTCCTCAATGCCCCATCCTCCTCCTCCTCCTCAACCTCATCCTCCCTCATATCTAGCCTTCTTCCTTCCATTAACTCCAGTCTAAAGGGAGTCTTCCCGTTTCATTTTTTTAAATCTATTTATTTTTATTCATTTTCTTTCTCCTTCGTCTTCGTCTCCCCGTGTATTAAGCCCCTGGGGGAGAAGCCGAGGCCTTTGATACATAATACGATTTATTTTATATATATTTTATTTTATATTATTATTATTATTTTATATATATTTTTATAAATAGATAAATAAATGGAGAAAAGGGGGAGAGGTAGACACACACACACACAGGAGGGAGGGAAAAGGAGGAAGGGGGGAGTGGGAAGGGAGGGAGGGAGGGAAGATGAAGGATGGTAAGAGGAGAGGGAAGAGAAAGGTGGAGAGGAGAAAGATGGAAGGAGGGGAGATGAAAGAAAATGATAGATGAGAGGAGGGAAATGAAGAGAGTGGTAAAGGTAAGGGGAGAGGGAGGAAAGGAGGGTAAAGAGAAGGGAGGGTGAGATGCACGGAAGTTGCGAGAGAGGGGAGAGGGTGAGGAAAAGGAGGGGTATAGTATGGGAGGGGGAAAGGAGAAGGTTGAGAGGGGGAAGGGGGAGAGGGAGAGAAGGGGGAGGGGAGGAGTTGGAGAGGAAGGGGTGAAAGCAGGGAGAGGGAAGAGGAAGGAGGGGTAGATAGGTTGGGGTGGTAGGGTGGATAGTGAGATGTTAAGTGGGGGATGAAGGAGTGGGAGGAAGGGATTGAGGAAATGTGTGTGTTTTAGATAGTTATTAGACTGTTATATTTTTAGGTTTAGATCATGTTATACAAGTCTATTATTTAATAGTATATTTTGATTTATAGATTTTTTTATATATATTTACATAGATTATAGATATATATATTTACAACATAAAAGTTTAGATTAGTGTGTTAGTTAGATACGAGATAGTGTGAGGGAGGCGCTAAAGTCCGTCCTCGGGTCCCGTACACCGTGTGACAGTCTCCTCTGATGGAGTGCCTCGGTAATGCTATGACACCTAAATTTGGTTCAAGAAGTGTTGTCAAAAGCACTTGCTGTTGATAACTGGCTCTTCTGTGCGCTTACTACACCTTGCTTATACAGTCTGCATACAACCCATAACAAACTTACAGAGCACAACATCTTGCCTTTTTTCCTATAGACCATCGTTCCTTTCCATATTTTGTAGTCTGATGCTCCTTTTTTTGCTGCAGGTAGTCTCCTCGCTCCCCGTTTCCCTCCTGCGCTTTCTGCTGCTAAGCCTGGAAGGGGGGGGGGGGGGTTGCTGTCTGTAGCACTTGCTGTCTTGCTTTTCTTGGCTCTTTTTCGTTGTCTCTGTCTCATTCTCTTCTCTGTTTCTCTCTCTCGCTTTTCCTCTGTGCCTCTCTCGCTTTCTCTGTGTCTCTCTCGCTTTCTCTCTCTCTCTCTTTCTTCTCTCTCTCTCTCTCTCTCTCTCTCCCCCCCTCTCTCTCTCTCTCTCTCTCTCTCTCTCTCTCTCTCTCTCTCTCTCTCTCTCTCTCTCTCTCTCTCTCTCTCTCTCTCTCTCTCTCTTTCTCGGCTTTTCCCTTTCTTTCAGTCACTATCCCTATTAATGTGACTAAATACTTGTTTGCATATTAAATGAAAACCAAACCTATGTCAACTATTCCCCATTTACTCAAAACCTTAACACGCTACACACAGTAGTAAATAACCGATTTTCCGGAGTGAGCTATCACATCTACGATGACCGACCTTACGGTGAAATTTTAATTAATACCTGATTCCTTGCTATCCATTCACTCAATCTAATCAACAGTCTCATCCTCGATCTCAAAATCCCTACTATCTATAATTGATGTTGGCAAATCTGTTCATGGCAATTCATGATTACAGTGATTACAGAATTGTATGTTTGAAATTTGAACTCACGACACGGAAATTGGACAGCTTTGATGGCAGGGTGGAAATGATGTCCAGTGCGATTCCTGTTTCGTTTAATCGCTTGTGTATG
>NW_028234436.1:5051690-5059190 GCF_977035675.1 Penaeus japonicus
TAGCTCATAGGCATCTTCTGCCAGTTTTATTAAAAAAAAACAAAAAACATGTAGCTTGAATAACTGTTCAGCTCAAATTGAAGCTGATTATAGGTAGCGGGTTGATTGGGGTCGCAAAACACACTGCTTTAAGGGGAAACCGCTATGTCTAACTGACAAGAAAATTTCGCGAAAAGTAGTATACCATTTTCTTGAATTATTCCCATTTTTATCAATAGACAAATGAAATATATGCACACACACATACACATACACACACACACACACACACACACACACACACACACACACACACACACACATATATATATATATATATATATATATATATATATATATATATATATATACATATATACACCTATCTGTCTGTCTAAGTAGCTGTCTATCTATCTCTCTATCTACAGCTACCTAGAAATCTCTCACTCGAAATTGCCACGATGTTCAAGGCAAATCATATCCACCTCTCTCTATCCCGTCCTTTTACGTCTCCCCTTTCCTCTCCTTCTCTCTTCTTAACCCCCCCCCCCTAAGCCTTCCTTGCCTCACTCATCTCTCCTTCTCTGCACTTGTTCCCTCCTTCTGTGTTCTCTCTGCAGATTCTCCTTGTCTTCTCCCTCTCTCTCCTTGCTTTTCATGCCCTATATTATTCATCTTCCCCTTACCCCCTTTTCCCCTTCTCTAATTCCCCAAAGCCCGTTATCTTCACCTTGCCTCTTCCCCTCTTACTCCCTTCTCCCTTCCTCATGTCCTTTTATCTTTTCCTTATCCATATCCCCTGGCCCTGGCCCCTCCCCGCTTCCCCACTCCTCCCTTTTCAATTCCCCATTCTTTACCTTTCTCCTTTTGCTCCCCTCCCCCTCTTTCCTTTCCCCGTTTCCCTATGCCCTATCCTTCTCTCTTTCCCCCATTTTCTTATCATCTCTCTTCCTATCTTCCTCTTCCCTCCCTCTCTTTATCCCTTCCCCTTTTCCATTCCCCCCCCCTTTACCCATGATCCCCATCCTAGCCCCCCACCCCCCATTTCCTCAAGCTCTTCCATCGACACGTCTCCCCCCTCCGCCGGACTTCATCTCCAAGCTTGCCACCGGGGGTCAAATTACGAGGAAAATCGCACTCTCCATAACCGAGATAGTGCAGGCAATCAGGGCCACCACATTCATCGTTGCAACGGCAGACTACTCCTCCGACACCCCACCCCCCCACTCCCTTCTCCCCTCCTCCGACACCCCCCCCCCACTCCCTACTCCCCTCCTCCGTCCGCAGTCAGGACTCTCACACTGTCTAGCCCCCCCCCCCTCTCCCTGCATTTCCTTCCTATTTCATTCTTTCATCCCATCCCCCTCCATCACCCTACTCCCCCTCCTACTCTTTATCACTCGCTCCCCCCCCCCCCCCCCCCATCTTCATATTTCTGAGAAAGGGGGATACTAAAGAAGAAAAAAAACAAAAAACCACGGATAATTCGATTAAGAAAATGTTGATGGATAGATTAATATACTGATGATGATAATATCTAAATTCTTTAGAAACAAAATGCAATTGATTATATAATATATTATATAATGATATAATACCAATCATGATTGGTATTATATCATTATAATTTACTTATCCTATTATCTTGTCACTGCATAGGCGTCTTTCTTTGCACTTATTTTGTCCTTCATTTTGTCCCCCTCCCCCTCCCCCCTTTCTCCCTCCGTATTTCTTCTTTTTCTCTTTCTTTAATCTCTCTCTCTCTCTCTCTCTCTCTTTCTCTCTCATTCTCTCTCTCTCTTTCTCTCTCTCTCTCACACACACACACTCATACACACACTCACACACACACCCTTCTCATCCTAGTCTCTCTCACTTTCTTTCTCTTTTTCACTCTTTCTCTGACATCCAGACTTGCTGAAAAAGGAGTTTCAGTGTACCCATGTTGTGTATACTCTACGTGATGTGATCTGGCTATAGTGTGTCAGCAGTGTGGCGTGATGAGGTTATTGTGTGTCCAAGGGGTGTGTAAACTTTCCCTTTGCTCTCCGTCTAATTGCTTTAAGAACAAAGACACATACACATATACATATATACACAAAGGCACAGAGACTCACACACACACAAGTACACGCCCACACACACACATACACACAAACATACACACACAAACATACACACACACAAACATACACACACAAACAAACACAAACAAACACACACACAAACATCCCCAACCTGACCAACCCACATAAAAAAAAAAATAAATAAATAAATAAATAAAAACACACACACTATATTCATCCCTTTGCTTACTAATGCATCATCATCCCTACCCATTTTTCCCTCATTCGCCAGCCATTCCATCCGCATTTGAATCCAAAATTTCAGGACAGCTCAAGACTGAAAGGTAATATATTCACCTGCCAAAGCCGCGCTTAGGAGAGGCATATTGAAATGTAAAATCCATTTTTCTTTCGCTTTTCCCTTTCTTTCTCTCTCTCTCTCTCTCTCTCTCTTTTTTCTTTTTTTTCTTTTTTTTTTTAATAATTCGTAGATCTTTCCGACATGTTTTGGATTCAGCAAATGCGTGCGTCGGTGCTCTCTCTCGACTCGTGTCTCCAAATTACCCTTGATGGAGTTGGAAAGACGAGCCGTAAGAGCAAGAGAGCGAGAGAGAGAGGGGAAGGGAGAGAGAGAGAGAGAGAGAGGGGAGGGAGGGAGGAAGGGAGGGAAAGGGGGGAAGGAAGAGAGGGAGGGAGAGAGAGGGAGGGAGGGAGGGAGAGAGAGACAGCGAGAGAGAGGAAGAGAGACAGCGAGAGAGAGGAAGAGAGGAAGAGAGACAGCGAGAGAGAGGGAGAGAGAGGAAGAAAGACAGCGAGAGAGAGGAAGAGAGAAAAGGCGCAAGACAAAGAATACGACTGCCTCCCTACGTGAGCAAAATTGTTATGTAAAGTTATATCTTGACGTATCGTGATCTGGGAGAAGGTCACCAATGGCCGTTGCTATTGTTGCTCTTATTGTCTTTGCAAGAATATCTTTCTTATTTTCCTCCTCTTCTTTTTCTTCTTCTGGTCTTTACTCATGTCTTCCTCTTCCTTCTTTTGGTATTTGTTCAATTCTTCTTCTTTCTTCTCTTGGTATTTACTCAATTCTTCATCTTCCTTATTCTGGTATTTACTCCTTTATTCCTCTTTGTCCTTCTGAAATTTGCTCATTTATTATCTCTTTCTTCTTTTCTTGCTTTTTTTCTCTCTCTCCTGATCTTTCCATATTTTCTTTTTCTTTTTTTTCCTTTCCTCCTTCTCTCCTTCTTCTGACATTTAATAATTTTCTGCTTCTTCTTCCTTTCCTATCCCCTTCTGATCTTTACTCTTGTCATTATTCCTTCTTTCTGGAGTGAACTTCATGAAAAAGACATTCAAAATGCGTAACCTTTGCTGATGAAGCTGTATTCAGGCAGCGCTTGCTATCTTGGCTGAAATTACTACATTCACTTCACCGTAAACTTGTATCTGCTGTGTTAAGTCCCTTGGCTACTTGGGCTAACATGAGTTATGTTCAGTTAGAATAAAACATATTTGATGTCATACTCGACAACCTTTTTTTTTTTTTTTTTTTTTTTAATCCTTTCTTCTTCCTGTTTCTTTAGTCATTGATGAATACACATTTGACGTTGTATATCTTTATCCTTCCGGTAAACATGCACTTCATATCAACCTTGCATTTTCCTTTGAAATAAAAAAAAAGAACAAAGAAAAAAAAGGAAAAATGTCATACATGAATGCTTTGTTCTATTCTTCTTTTTTTTTCTTTGAAATGATGATGTAGCTCATATTTCATATTCGAAAACATTTTTTTTTTTTTATTCCTATCGTTTATTTACGCCCCCTCCCCCTGTTTCAGGTTGGGTAAGGAAGGGAATGGGGCAAGGGAGGGGTGGAGGGGTGGCGGAGGGTAAGTGGAAAGGAGGACGCAACTTAGTTTCAGACAATACCTGCATGACATTATACGAAGACGTTCAAGACAGACGCATGGTAAACAAACCCTTTACACAGCGCAGACAATACAGCCACGTTGTATAATGTATTCGGACAAGCAGATAGCAGACAATGCCCGTGTACTGCCCGTGTTACACCGAAAGCACAGGGAACGACCGTCTGCTTGCTGTGACTTCAACTCCCGTGGAATTAGCAAAGGTCCTCGTAAAGCGCCCCCCTCACCCCCTCGCCCCCTCGGCCCCCCCTCCCCCGTCCCCTCGCCCGTGATTCCGCCAAAGCTGCAAAATACCACGATTCCCAAAGGGGTTGTGAAATATGCTCTACCATGTATTAATTTTCAGAGGGAAAAGATGAGAAAAGAAAATAGAAATAAAGTAGACGAGACATAAAGACGAATAAAAGGATGGCTGTCGAAATATATCTGATTAAGAAGGGAAAAGAAAAGAAAAAAAAAATCATAGATCAAACCCTTTGAAACAAACAAAAAACTAGACAGACAAAGATGGAATTAAGACAATTCAAGGGTATGCAACCCCCCCCCCTCTCTTCCCCCTTCCCCCCTTCTTCTTGGTCCCGCTTGCTCTCAGGGTGGGTAGGGGTTCCTGCTGCACATCAAGCATTAGCCGCATTAGTCTTTGGCTTATACATGGTGACTTCCTTGTGGGACGCCGTTGACCCCGTAAACGTGGCCAAAGCCCCGTCCCACGCCCCTCCCAGGTGCTTCGCAGGTTACCGACCGCCCCCAGCAAACAGACTACTCAACTCAATCAATACCCGCCTCCTCGCCCTGCCCCGAGTGGTGACATTGCGTTTTAATATGGCCAAATTCAGATGCCAGTATCGTGGAGGAAGGAAAAAAGACAGCGAAGCAGGCGAGAGCGGAAGAGGTGGAGCAGGACAAGAGAGCGCGGCGAGCGTGCGAGGAGAGAGGCGTCGAGAGAGAGAGCGCAGACGAGCGCGAGCGCAGCGGCGCGAGAGAGCGCGCGCGCGTCGCGCGCGCAGAGGAAGTAGCACGGGCACCGGCGAGCGCCGCGGAGGGGGGGACACGCGGAGCATGAGGAAGCGAACGGCGAGTCGGGCGCCGGGGACATGCCCTCTAGAGAGTGGAGACATAAGGCGTGCCGGCGCGGGCCAGGCAGAATCACGAAGAAACGATAAGCTGGCACGGACATGAAGAGAGACGGACGGGTTACAGAGGCAGTGGGAGGTCAAGAGGCGTCGGCAGGAGTCTCACGCGTGAACGGGATGCTCTGTCCGGGTAAGCTGATGAGGGCGGGGACCGTCTCGGGGATGCCGGGCCGAGACCATCTGCCAGCGTGAACCTCGTATGCCGTCTGCGGGTTGCACCTCGTGCCCCTCCACTTCCTGTGGCGTGCAGTCGCGGTGCAACGCCCATAGCCACCCCGGTGGTCCGTCTCAATATGCCTGTCCCCAGGGGGCCCACGGCCGATGAAGACGTCACCCTGACTCCTGAACCGCCGGCGGTCATTTATTCCACAGACAGCGCGCCCGCTACACCGCCGTCTCGTAAGCTCTGGATTTCATGTATTAAGAACCTGGGTGGTGTGGTGGGCCCATGGGAGCCCCGTGCTACCATTATGGACCGCGTGCCGGCCTCATCGTACGGGCTGTAACCAGCGAGGAGAACGACCGTTGCCTCCGGCGCGCAGGGGGACCCAGGAGTGCCGCCGACCGACCGGTTAAACGGCCCGGACCCCGACACGCCGCCATATGGGGCTAAAGATGGCACCCCCGTGCTCAAGCGGGGGCTCCCTTTACGCCTCCCCACGTCCACTTCACCTAAACGGCCCCTTCCACGTCAACAGGGACAGATCGGTAGCGGCGCGGCGCCCCGCCCACAGTGCCCCCGCCCTGGCAACAGGGAGGCCACTCCTGAGCACAGTACCTTCCCCCTTTTTCCCCGTGCCCAGTCCCCATCCCTTCCCCGGGTTCCCCCTCCCGTCCCGTCCCTTCCCTCCCATTTCCTCCCCTTTTCCCATTTCCCCCCTTATTTTTCTTCTTTCCCCCCTTTCCCCTTCCCACTCTATCCCTTCCCCTTCCCTTCCTCCCTCCCCTTTTCCCCCACCTTTTTTCCTTCTTCCCCCCCCTTCCCCTCCCACCACCCACCACCCATGCACCTCCTTATCCCCCCCCTCCCCCCTTCCCCCGACACAAAGCCCGATTCGCTTTTGTTCTCCTGTGGCAGCCTGTGGACTAGCGGCTACCGTGTGGGCTGCGTCTGAATGAGGCATCTGCACGCCCGGATCGGGAGAGATAGGATGCACCTCTGAAAAACCCGAAAATTTATTTCGCGAGCATATTAAAGACACGCTCCCATTTTTTACATCTTGTTCTCCTTCTTGAGATCCCCATCAGAGGGCTACCAGGAACCGAGGTAGAGGAGGAGGAGGAGGAGGAGGAGGAGAATGGGGAAGAGGTGGAGAAGAAAGAGGGGGAGAGGAGGAGGAGGAGAATGGGGAAGAGGTGGAGAGACAGAAAGGTGGAGGAAGATGTGGCGGAGAAGAGAGAGGAGGAGGATGAGGCGAAATGAGGACGAAAGGGGATCAAAAAAAAAAAAATGGGGCGAAGAGAGGTGGAGGAGAGAGAGAGGAGGAGGAGGAGGAGAATGAGGAGAATGGGGAGAATGGGGAAGAGGTGGAGGAGAGAGAGAGGAGGAGAAGGAGGAGAATGGGGAGAATGGGGAAGAGGTGGAGAGGAGGAGGAGGAGGAGAAGGAGGATGAAGAAGAGGAGGAGGAAGAGGAGAATGGGGAAGAGGTGAAGAGGAGGAGGAGGAGGAGGAGGAGAATGGGGAAGAGGTGGAGAGGAGGAGGAGGAGAGGAGGAGGAGGAAGAGGAGAATGGGGAAGAGGTGGAGAAGAAGGAGGGGGAGGGGAAGGTGGGAAAAGACGGAGAAGAAGGAGGTGGAGGAGGAGGAGGAGGAGGAGAATGGGGATGAGGTGGAGAAGAAAGAGGGGGAAAGGAGGAGGAGGAGGAGAATGGGGGAGGGATGGAGAAGAAAGAGGGGGAGAGGAGGAGGAGGAGGAGGAGAATGGGGAAGAGGTGGAGAAGAAGGAGGGGGAGAGGAGGAGGAGGAGGAGAATGGGGAAGAGGTGGAGAAGAAAGAGGGGGAGAGGAGGAGGAGGAGGAGGAGAATGGGGAAGAGGTGGAGAAGAAAGAGGGGGAGAGGAAGAGGAGGAGGAGAATGGGGAAGGGATGGAGAAGAGAGAGGGGGTGGGGAGAGGATCAGGAAGAGAAGGGAGAAGAAAGCTAAAGAAGAGGAAGAGGAGTAACAGGTGTAAGATGAGAAGGGGAAGGAGAGAGAAACAGAAGGGAAAACAGTGGAGGAAGAAAAAAAAAGGAGGTGAAGGAGGAGGAGAAGGAGAAGGAAAGGGAAGAGGAGGAGAAATGAGGAATAGAAGGAGTAGGAGGAGTAGGGTAGAAAGAAGAAGAAAAAAGAGGAGGAGGAAGAGAAGAAGAAAAAAAAAGGAAAAGGAGGAGGAGGAGGAGGAAAGGAAGAAAA
>NW_028234436.1:5066690-5071690 GCF_977035675.1 Penaeus japonicus
AGAGAGAGAGGGGGGATGCAGAGAGAGAGAGGAATAGAGAGAGAGAGAGAATGATAGATAAGAAGAGAAAGTGGGAGGGGGGAGGAGACAGAGAGAAAAAGAAGAATAGTTAGAGCCTGATAAAATTCTATGAGCTGTTGCGAAGCTGAAGAGAGAGAAGGGGGGGGGGGGAGAAATAGAGAGGGGAGGAGGGAGAAAAAGAGAGAGACAAGAGAGAGAGAGAGAGAGAAAGGAAGAGAGAGAGAGAGAGAATGATAGATAATAAGAGAGAGTGGGGGGGGGGAGGAGACAGAGAGAAAGAGAAGAATAATTTGCAATAACATTTTGTTGTTTTTTCCGCTAGAGCAGGACACAGCTTTGTATCTCCAGCGCGAGATTAACTTGATATCAGCGGCGAAGGCAACTGATCAAAAATTTCTGCCTTGGAGCTTTGTGCATACGCTGAGCCACGCGCTGTATATACCTTTGTGTAAAGAGAGGAATGGAAGAGAAAAATAATAAAAATAAAAGATTATCGAAACACACTAATCAAGGAAATTAAAACAAAAATAAAAATATGAAAATGGTAACAAAACTATAGTAATAAGTAATGGCAACAATAAAACAAACAGAAAGTAAAAGAGGAAGACGGCAAAACTGATAACCCTCGTAATAAAAAATGAATAAATGTATAGATTAAATTTTGGATCTAAAATCGCACAAATCGGTCTCTGTTTTCAGCCATAAACATTTCCTTCCCTCGAACCAGGCAAAATATTCTGATATTCTGTCCGTCCGCTTCAATTTTCAACCTTTCTACAATTCAACAGATTTCTCCTCTCGCTTTCTACATCCCTCTTGTAGTAAGCAATAAATCTGATGATGTTGCAGTCATTGGCATTCAACCCTCCTTTCTCAATTGCATGCACTTTCAACTTTTTTTTCTCGTTTTTTTTTTTTTTTTTTAAGTTTCAGTTCCCCTTTAACTATGCCAGAATTCAAGCTTTGTGTTAGGTTTTCTCTTATTCTAATACTTCTGTAAATGAAAAGCAGTTATGCATGATTTTCAGCATAAATGATTTTGCCCGATTTCTAATTCCGATTTGGTCATAGAATAGTCGAGTGGAATCACTCTCTTTTCTATCGGTTTATTCCATCTCTCTTTCTATGTTATTTCTCTATTTTGTTTATATGTTTCTCTTTATTTTATCATAGCTCTGTTTATTCTTTCTCTTTCTATCTGTTTATTCTGTATCTCTATCTATTCTATCTGTTTATTCTGTATATCTCTATTTATTCTATCTGTTTATTCTGTATATCTCTATTTATTCTATCTCTTGTATCTGTTTATTTCATCTATCTCTATCTGTTTATTCCATCTCCTTTTATTCATTCTATTTATCTCTTTTAATTATTCTGTTTCTCGTATCTATATCTTTCTCTGTTCATTCTATGTTTCTGTTTATTTATCTGTTTATTTTTTTTTCTGTTTATCATATTTTTTTCCCAATTTTATATCTCTTTCTTTCTCTTTACTCTGTCTCTTCCTATCTGTTTATTCTTGTAGACATCTATCTATAAGGATCCATAGTTAATTCTCAAAAATAAAACCGGGTAAAAGGATAAAGATATTTACTTATTTTAAATCATGCATACATACAAAGTTTAGAGGTGCCTTTTAGACCATGAATACACTTTGTTTCATAGTCAACAGTTTCAATTTTTTTTTATTTTTTTTTTACTTAACTGATTTTTTTTTTTTTTCATTCCGATTGCTACACTTATGAATCCGTTTATTTGTTTATTCCTATTAGGATATCAATTGAAAGTAGATGAGCAGACAGATAGTTATTTAGATAAAAGAATATTGTAGTTAAGGTGTATGAATGGATTTGAAAAGAATTTGATGAGTCATTTTAGATTCCATTTCGAAGCTCAATACTATGCATAGATGGAGATGAAGAAGGCGAGGAAGATGAAAATGAATAATAAGAAGAGAACGAAGACGGAGGGAGAAGAGTATGTAGAGAGGAGAAAGCAGAAGAGGAGTAGGAGGACGAGGAAGCAGAAGACAGAAGAGGAGAAAATGTCTAGCTATAAGGAAGAGAGGGAAAAAAAGAAAGAAAGAAAAAAAAAAAAAACGTTAAAGCTTTTAGCAAATTAGGTCTTCAGGGATTTCCTAACGATTTGCTAACTTCATCATGTCATTACATTTTTTCTCGTTTTGTTAATCATTGTTGTTTAGAAAATTCATTTGTCATCAAGTTTATTGATGGATTTGTCAAAACCAAGATATTTTTTCCTTTTTAAAATCAAGCTTTCAAAAAATCGCTTCAACATCATGCAATTGCATAATCAAATGAGAGTTAATCACTCACCATTCATAACCAATCTCTAAGGAGAGAGAGAGAGACACAGAGAAATACACAGCAAGAGAAAGACAAAGAGAAGGGGAGAGAGAGAGAGAAGAGTGGGGATTCGAGGGAACCTAATGAAGTCTTTAGGAGGGGAAGACATGAGGATGACCTATTACTTTACGTAGAAATGCGTTCGAAATGTCTTCGAAGGAAAATGAGATGTTCGTGTAGTACGGGGTTGGACTAGTGTTGCTATTGAAGGGATTTTCTGATGATTATGAATATTCCTTAACTCGAGAGAAAGAAAGAGACGGAGTGAGATGAAGAGAGTGAGAGTGGGTGAGAGAGAGATAGTGAGAGTGGGTGAGATAGAGAGGGAGAAAAAAAGACAGAGAGAGATGGAGAGAGAGAGAGAGGGAGAAAAAAAAGACAGAGAGATGGAGAGAGAGGTAGAAAGAGAAAGAGAGGTGGAGAGAGAGGGGGGAGGGGGAGAGAAAAAAGAGACAGAGAGAGATGGAGGGACCCGGCTCGTAGAGTAAATAAAACGTGCCATTTCTGAAAAATGACGGAGGGACAATCACCCTCGGCCGTGTGTGTTTATTCATTGCTTCACCTCTAACCCCTTTGTCTGGCACCAGTGGGGGGGGGGGGGGGGTAGTCGGGTGGAGAGGTGGGGGGGGGGGGGAGACGCTGTTGTCCGGGATACCTGTTGGTTTTGTTGTTGATTTTTTTGTATGTATGTTTGCAGTGTCAGTAGATTGATGTATTATAGAATCTCTGGCAATGTTTGCCATATCAATAAAAAGGGGAGTAGGGATATGCATGGAAATGTGTCTGTATGTATATGTGTATATATATGTAAATGTATATATATACATGCATATTTATGTAAATATTTGTACATATACATAATGTATGTATATATATATATATGTATATATATGTGTGTAAATATATATAAATGCATATGAATATATTTTCAAACATACATACATGTATAACTATATATAAAGAGATATACATACACATATGTATATATACATATATATGTATACATGTGTGTACCTCGTATGTATGCAATATGTACATACTACGTGCATGTGTTTGTATGTATATGTATATATGTGTGCATTATACATATATCACATGTATTATTTGTATTCATACATATATATATTATATCTGTGTGCGTACCTCGTATGTATGTACTATGTACATACACACGTACATACTAGTTACGCGCACAATATATAGCCTACTCTCTCGGCAACCCCCACATACTGTACATTGCATCACCCCCTCATCCTACCCCTTCAGATCCGTGATCAATGATAACACTCTCCCACTGCAATAAAATCTCCTAACACATGAAATCCGATAAGATTTTTTTACAATAAAAGAAATCTCCAATCACTAGAAATCAACTTTATTCTCCATGGCATCTGATCAGCACGCAAGCAACGTCAACTTTCAACCGGAGATGCGGGCCAGAATCTCTCAACATCAATTCGGACTTTTGGGACCATTCAAGATCCGTCCCGTGTGAATTGGGGGGGGGGGGTTGATACGGTCTCCCGTGAATGCATGTGTTTTTGTGTGGTTTGCTTTTCTGTCAAATGTTGATTCTATTTACGTATGATGATAATCTATCTTCGCCACTTATTACGTTTATTTTCTATGGCGAAAGAGATGGTTATTAATTAAGTTAATTTATTAAGTTAGTAATTTACATCATTTGGCTCTTGATCACCTAATAAATAACCCAACTTCACGACTGTTATATTTTTTTATTATGATTATCATTGTTACTATCATCAATATTGTTATTGTTACTATTATCATTATTGTTGCTATCATCATATGCATCACTATCATTATTGTTCAGATTATCACCATTATTATTACAGCTAGTGCTCTTGCTGCCATTCCTATTGTAGATTCCTGCCATTATAGTTGTTCTTATAATTGTCATTGCTGTCATTACTGGCATTGTCGTTACTTCTTTATCTCAATCATTGTCATTTTCCGATCATTATTGTATCCACCATTATCAAAATTATTCTCATTATGTAATCATAAGTATGGTGGAAAAAAAAAGAAAATAACAGAAATACGAAGATAAAAATAACATCCCGAAACGAGATGGAAATAGTAAGCAAATTTTCCCTTTCCTTTTTGTCCTATTTTTGGCACCTGGAAGTGACGTCAACAAATTTGATATAAATTCATATAATCGTATTTTCGGGAGCGGGAACTACTAGCTACCGTTGCTTTTCTTTGTTTTTCTTTCTCTTTGTTTTGCCTCTTCGTTCTTCCCTCTTGATGGCTGTTTCTCAGACCTTTTTTTTTTCTTTCTTTCTTTCTTCTTGTTTTTGCTTCTAATAATCTTTGCCTTTTCCCCTTTCATCGTTCGTGGCTTCCTTCGTCGCCTTCGTCAGGTGGAAATGACATGGGAGGTACGATTGAATGGTACCTGAATTAAAGAACAATGGGAATTTAAAAAAAAAAATGTAATGATCATGATAATAATGATAACAATGATTTGTGACAATAATGATCACAATAACAAAGAAAATTATGATAATAAAGAAAATAATAGTGGCAATATTAATGATATTAATAATAGCAGTGATAGTGTTAATATTAGTAATAATAATAGTGATA
>NW_028234436.1:5081690-5084190 GCF_977035675.1 Penaeus japonicus
AATAACCATACTAATAATCTCAATAATCACAATTGTGATGATGATAATGACAATATTGATAATAATAAAGATGATAATAATGATAATAACAACAAGGATAATAATGACAATGATAATGACAATAACAATACGGTCATGATAACTATAATGAAGATAATGATAATAGTGATAACGAAAACAATAATAATGACAATAACAGCAACAAGAACAATAACATCCAAACATCCTATTCCACTTACACTCCAAGTATCCATTTTCCCAAAACAACAAACAACACGAACCCAAACGGCACACAGCACACTCTCTCACGACACGACATCAACACCCAAATTTGCACTGTGGCCTTTTCAGCTTTAACGCAGGAAAGGAACACTGTATAAAACGACATGGGTCCATTTCACAAGGAGAGGTGAAACCCTTAACTCTTCATGTACGAGCGTTGCTGTATCATAGGGACGAGAACAGCAGCACCGCACGCTGGGGAAAGGTGGATGGGAGAGAGAGAGAAAGGGAGAGGGAAGAGGGAGGAAGGAGGAGGGATGGAGGAGGGAGGAGGGATGGAAGAGAGGAAAGAGGAGGGATGGAGGGAGAAAGAGGAGTGAAGGCGGAGGGAGGAGAAGGGGAGGAAGGAGAAGGGAGAGGGATGAAGGGGAGTAGGATTAAGGGAGGAAGGAGGAGGGATTTAAGGAGAAGGGAAAATAAACGAAGGGAGGAGGGGGGAGCAGGGAGGGATGGAAGGGTAGGGGGAAGAGAGTGGGAGGGGAGAGGGGGGAGGGGATGTAGAAGAGTGGATGAGTGAGAGGGATGAAGGAGGAGAGGAAGGAGGGAGGATATATGAGAAGGGAGAGGAAGGGATGGAGGGAAGAGAGGATGGGTGGAGGGAGGGATTAAAGGGAGGAGGGATGAGGAAATAGGAAGGGAGAAGAGATGAGAAGAGAGAAGGATGGAAGGAGGGGTGGATAGAAGAGAGGGAGGTAGGAGGAGAGAGTGGGGTTGAAAGACAGATGGAGGTGTGGATGGAGGGATGTGGGGGGAGATGAGAAGGAAGAGAGAGGGATAGGAATGAAGAGAGGGGGGAGGGAGGAGAGGGTGGGTGAAGGGAAGAGGGGAGGGGAGAGGGGGAGGGCTAGACGAGGTGGATGAGTGAGAGGGATGAAGGAGGAGAGGAAGGAGGGAGGATATATGAGAAGGGAGAGGAAGGGATGGAGGGAAGAGAGGATGGGTGGAGGGAGGGATTAAAGGGAGGAGGGATGAGGAAATAGGAAGGGAGAAGAGATGAGAAGAGAGAAGGATGGAAGGAGGGGTGGATAGAAGAGAGGGAGGTAGGAGGAGAGAGTGGGGTTGAAAGACAGATGGAGGTGTGGAAGGAGGGATGGAGGGGGGAGGGATGAGAAGGAAGAGAGAGGGATAGAAGGAAGAGAGGGAGGGAGGAGGAGAGGGTGGTTGGAAGGGAAGGAGTGGGTAAAAGAATGAGAGGAGAGAGAAGTACAAAGGGAGGGATAGGGAGAGAGATATAGTATAAAAGAGAGAAAGAGAAGAAGAGAGAAGAAAGTGGGGGGTTGTTAGAGAGATTTAAACACTGACACAGGGAGATAGACGCACACACACACACACACACACACACACACACACACACACACACACACACACACACATATATATATATATATATATATATATATATATATATATATGTATATATATATATATATATGTGGTGTATATGTATACATATATACATATACTTATATGTATATAGAATATATATATATATACATATATACATATACCTATATGTATATATATATATATATATATATATATATATATATACAGTGAGAGAGAGAGAAAAAAACTACTGTTCCATCTCCAGGAATACTGACAAGACCAACGGACCTTCAAATTTACCCCCCCCCCCCCCAAAAAAAAAAAAAAAAAAAAAAAAAAAAAAAAAATAAAAAAAAAAAAACAGTCGCTTCCGTCTCAACTCCTCTCCCATCTCCCTCCCTCCCTCCTTCACTCCCTCACTAACTCCCTCCCTCCCTCACCCCAAACCCCTAACTAAACCCTTAAAACCCCTCCCCCCTCCCCTACCCCTTCCCCTACCCCCCCATAACGACCCCCCCCTACCCCCCTTAACGACCCCCCACCCTCCTTCTCAGTGACCCCCCAGGGGTTGGCATGGCCGTGCCAGAGTGCCTCCGTCAGCAATGCCTGAATCTAATAACGGGCCACAGTTGAGCGACGCTTACAATACAAGGAGCGGTTCCGGCTGAAGTGCTCGCAGCGTAAAAATGGCCCCGTGTCTCGGGTCGGCTTCTTATTTCTTTATCCTGCTGTCCGCTTCCGCTCTGGTGATGTCGGTGGTCTTATTGTTGCAATCATTATCGTCGTCAATATTGGTTATTGCCGATTATGACTAATTTCATGTTGGTTATTATCACTGGCATTGTTTTTTTTATGTCATTATTATTACCATTATCATTATCTTTGTCATTAC
>NW_028234436.1:5120726-5125726 GCF_977035675.1 Penaeus japonicus
TATATTATATATATGCATATATAAAGTATATATATTACATATTATAGTTTATAATATATATATTCATAAATATTTAAAAATATATATATATATATATATATATATTATTATATTCAGATAGACCGATAGTATTAGTGCCGCTTGTGCTGCTTGGGGTTAATACGCTATATATTTGTATATAAGCATATGTATGTTGTCAGAGCATATAACATATATACTATTATGTACTTTTAATTTATTGTTTATATATACATGAATACTTTTTATATCATGTGTACATATATACATATTTATTATTATATACCACATAGTGATATACAGAGGTATATTATACTACTCAACTTAATATATGGATATTGAATATTTTCATATTATATAGAAGTCTGTACTTGTTCTACATAATATAGACTATAATAATAATGTTGGCTGCTAGCTTTGTGTGTCGGTTATTTTATGATTATATATTATGTATTTATCCTGTTAATATGTTTAAATGAGGACTGAATTTTTTCTAAATTATCTGAACACATATACGTTAATTGATTATATATTTGGGTGTATGAGTTTCGTATATATTTACCATATATATGCATATGGTATTTTTATTATTAGAATGTTTACATATATATAACACTTATGTTTATTATACATCTTTCATTACATTATAATATATATATATATATATATGCAAATATTTGATAAACATCATATGTATATATACCAATTTTTTCACCATACATAATTGTTTATATTATATATAATATATTCCGTTTCATATATATATATATATAATGATATTTAATAAATAATTATACATTACACATATGTATATATATATTTCTACACATTTATTATAGACATATGATTGTATAACTGTATCTTTTATTTATTTTATATACATATATATGTATATATACATATATTTTTTTAAATTGTGAAACACCAAGGAAGTCATAGTACAAGTATCATTATCATATATTGTTATTATCAATATCATGATCAATATTACTTCCACCATTATCACTATTATTATTACTACTATTATTAACACTATCAGTGCTATCATTAATACCATTATCATTTATATTACCATTACTATTTTCTTTATTATCGTAATTTTCTTTGTTATTGTGATCCGTATTGTCACATGTATCATTGATATCATTGTGTTTATCTTGATCATTACATTTACCATTATTATTATTTTTATTCACATTGTTCTTTAATTCAGGTACCATTCAATCGTACCTCCCATGTCATTTCCACCTGACGAAGGCGACGAAGGAAGCCACGAACGAGGAGAGGGAAAAAAGGCAAAGATTATTAGAAGCAAAAAACATGAAGAAAGAAAGCAAAGAACAGAAAAAAAAAAAGGTCTGAGAAACAGCCATCAAGAGGGAAGAACGAACGAGTAGAAGAGGGCAAAACAAAGAGAAAGAAAAAAAACAAAAGTAAAGCAACGGAAGCTAGATGGTAGTTCCCGCTCCACGAAAATATACGCATTACTATGAATTTATATAATCAAATTTGTTTGACCGTCACTCTCCAGGTGCTCAATAGGGACAAAAATGGCAAAAGGGAAACAAAATTTGCTTACTATTTCAATCTCGCTTTCGGGATGTTATTTTTATTTCTCGTATTTTCTGTTTATTTTTTTCTTTTTTTTTTTTTTTTTTTTTTTCCACCATACTTATGATTACCATACTTGAGGAAATAAATTTTGGAGTAATGGTGTGATACAATAATGATCGGAAAATTGAACAATGATTGAGATAAAGAACGTAACGACAATGCCAGTAGTTATGACGCAATGACAATTTCATAAGAACCAAACTATAAATGGGCAGGAATCTACAATACGAATGGCAGCAAGATGTGCCACTAGCGGTAATAATAATCGGGTGGATGATATTTCTGATCAATAATGATAGTGATGCATATGATGATCAGCAACAATTTGTAAAAATCTAAAAATTATGATAATAAGTAATAACCGATATACAATAGTGCATGATGAGTATACAATGATAATTCCATAATAAAAATCTCCCATCCTATAACAATCGTTTTGGTGTTTGGCACAAACAATAGGGTCTCGTCGGAAGTTGGGTAGTATTTATTATAGGTGATCGATAAGAGGCCCAAATGATGTTAAATACTAACTTAAAATAATTTAACTTTATTTAATAACCATCTCTTTCCGCCATAGACTAGAATCATAAACGTAATATACGTGGCCGAAGAAATAGATTGTTCATCAATACGTAAATAGATAGATCAAATACTGACGCAAAAGCAAACCGCAACATAAACACAATGCATTCACAGGAGACCATTATCATCCAACACCCCCCACCATCACCCCCATCACCATCCCCCCCCTCATCACCCACCACACCCCCCCCCATCACTCCCCCCCATCACCCCCCATCCCCCCCACACCCCCTCCCCCACCCCCACCCACCATCACCCCCCCACCACCCCCCACACCCCCCACACACCACCACCCCCACCCCATCACAAACCCCCCCCCCCATATCACAACCCTCCCCTTCCTCACCATCACCCCATCACCCCCACACCACCCATCACCTTCACCCACCCCCCCCGATCACCTAAATCACTCCAAACCCACATCAACCCCCGAACCACCCACCCACCTATCACCAATCAACTCCCTACAACCCCCCCCCCCACCCACACCCCCCCCCCCCCCCTCACACCCACACACCCTCCACACCCCCCCCCCCCCCCCTCCCCCCCCCCTTCACCTCCCCCCTGTCCCCCCCCCCCCCCCCCCCCCCCCCCCCCCCCACAATTCACCACGGGACGGGGTCTTGAATGAGTCCCAATAGTCCGGAATTATTGAGTGTTTGAGAGATTCTGGCCCGCATCTTCTCCGGTTTGAAAATTGGACGTTGCTTGCGTGTGCTGACATCAGATTGTCCTGTCCATGGAGGAATCCTATGGCTTGATATTTTCTAGTGGATTGGAGATTTCTTTTTATTGTTAAAAAAAAAACTTATCGGCATTATCTCATGTGTGTAGTGAGATTTCTTATTGCAGCGTGTTGGGAGAGTGTTATCATTGATCACACGGCATCTGAAGGCGGTAGGATGAGGGGGGTTCGGTGGTGATGAATGTACAGTATGTGGGGGTTGCCAGAGAGACGTCAGGCTATATATTCGTTGCAGCCGTAACCTAGTTAGGTACGTGTGTATGTTACATAGCTACATACATACCGAGGTAACCGCAACCAACAGATCATTTAATATATCTATGTATGAATACAAATAATACATGTGATACTATGGTATAAACTGCACAACATATATACCATTATTTACATACAAACACATGCACGTAGTATGTACATATTGCATATTACATACGAGGTACACACTACACACCTGTATACATATACTATTATGTATATATACATATGTGTATGTTGATTCTGGAGATCTCTGGTTATATTATAGTTACTACATGTATTATGTTTTGAAAAATATAGACATCTATGCATTTATATATATTATACACACAGTACTATTATATACCATAATATATAGATATATCCCATACATTATGTTTCTGTACCAAATATTTACAATAAATATATTCCATTTATATATATACAATTTACATAATATATACACATTATACCATACCAGACCACATTTTCCATGCAGATCCCTACCTTCTCTTCTTCCCCTCTTTCTCCCTTTTTATTGTTGATGGCAAACATTGCCAGAGATTCTATAATACATCAATCTACTGACAACTGTGCAAACAATACATATCAAAAATAATCATACAAACAAACCAACAGGTTATCCGCGACAACAGCGTCGGTCTACCTCATCTACCCCTCCCCCAACCTACTCCCACTCTCCACTACCGACTGACAAAAAATACAAACACCCACCCCCCCCCCCCCCCACTGGTTGCCAGACAAAGGGGTTAGAGGTGAAAGCAATTGAAGGCAATTGAAATATCAAACTATAATAAACCTAACACACAAAACACGGCCGCCCCCGAGGGTTGATTGTCCACTCCGTCATTTTTCAGAAATGGCAAACGTTTTATTTACTCTTTACGCAGCCGGGGTACCTTCCCTGTGGTTCCGTTCCCTCCGTTCCCCTCCATCTCTCTCTGTCTCCTTTTTCTCTCCCCCCCCCCCTCTCTCTCCATCTCTGTCTTTTTTTTTTTCTCCCTCTCTCACCCACTCTCACTATCTCTCTCTCTCTTTCCCTCTCTCTCTCACCCACTCTCACTATCTCTCTCTCTCTTTCCCTCTCTCTCTCACCCACTCTCACTATCTCTCTCCATCTCACTTCGTCTCTCTCTTTCTCTCGAGTTAAGGAATATTAATGAGCATCCGAAAATCCCTTTAATAGCAACACTGGTCCAACCCGTATTACACGGACATCTTATTTTCCTTAAAAGTAATTTCGAACGCATTTCCACGTTTAGTAATAGGTCATCCTTATGTCTTCCCCGCCTGTAGACTTCAGTAGGTCCCCTCGAATCCCCACTCTTCTCTCTCTCTCTTCCCTTCTCTTTGTCTTTCTCTTGCTGTGTCTCTCTTTCTTTGCGTCTCTCTCTCCTTAGAGATTGGTTATGAATGGTGAGTGATTAGCTCTCATTTGGTTATGCAATTGCATGATGTTGAAGCGATTTTTTTGGAAGCTTGATTTTAAAAAGGAAAAAATATCTTGGTTTTGACAAATCCATCAATAAACTTGATAAATGAATTTTCTAAACAACAATGATTAACAAAACGAGAAAAAATGTAATGACATGATGAAGTTAGCAAATCGTTAGGAAATCCCTGAAGACCTAATTTGCTAAAAGCTTTAACGTTTTTTTTCTTTCTTTCTTTCTTTCTTTCCCTCTTCCTTATAGCTAGACATTTTCTCTTCTGTCTTCTGCTTCCTCGTCCTCCTACTCCTCTTCTGCTTTCTCCTCTCTCTACATACTCTTCTCCCTCCGTCTTC
>NW_028234436.1:5140583-5143083 GCF_977035675.1 Penaeus japonicus
ATCTATCTATCTACTAATTCTCTCTTCTTGTCTGTCTGTTCTCTCTCTCTCTCTCTCTCTCCCATCTCCTCTCTCTCTCTCTCTCTTTCCCTCTCTTCTCTCCTCTCCCTCTTTCTCTCTCTCTCCTCGCTCCTCTCTCTCTCCCTCTCTCTCTCTCTCTCTCTCTTTCTCTCTCTCTCTCTTTCCGGTCTGGTTTCTTTCTCTCCTCTCTCTCCTCTCTCTCCTCTCTCTCTCTTCCCTCCCTCTCCCTCCCTCTCTCTCTCTCCCTCAATCTCTCTCTCTCTCTCTCTCTCTCTCTCTCTCCCTCTCTCGCCCTCTCTCTCTCTCTCTCCCCTTCTCTCTCGCTTTCTCTCTCTGTCTTCCTTCTCTCCTCTCTCTCTCCTACTCTCCTCTCTCTCTCTCTCTCTGTCTCTCTCTCTTCTCTCTCTCTTCTCTCCCCTCTCTCTCTCTCTCTCTCTCTCTCTCTCTCTCTCTCTCACTCACTTACTCACTTACTCTCTTTCTCTGTCTCTGTTTCTTTATCTCTCTCTCTCCCTCTCTCTTGTTTTTATTTATTTGTTATTTAATTTATTATTCTTTTTAAGATTTTATTTTATTTATTTGGGGGGGGGGTCTGGTGGCGGACGGTGGGGTGGGGGTGGCGGGGTTGGTATTACTGATGATGATTATGATAGCTCTTTATCGGTAGAGTGTAGAGTGATCAGAAGAAAACTAGGCCAATGGCAATACCGCAGATGAATGAGGGAAGTTATGGTTGATGGTGGATGATGATGGTGATGATGAGGTGATCCCGGCTGGCTATGCTGATCATAATTATAAATGTTAATGATGATATGAAATAAAAAAATTATATTATCATTCAAAAATTCAAGTTTTGCACAACGACATCCCTTGGAAGGGCTTGGTCGGGTTGCATGATGAGAAGATTAGCAAAAATCCGCCTCACGATTGCAATGGAAAGCCCCACTTGCTAAAATGTGATGAGATGATGATAACAGTGATGATAATGGCGAATTAATGTTAAAAGAGTTTTTATAATTAGATATAGTTATAAACAATGAAATTTTTATTAAGGATTGTTATTACCGTTTATATTTATAATCATATATAGGATAGGCACAACAATAAGCAAAGATTATGATTTTTACAACTAAGATAATGAATGACTGAAATCATGAAGGATAAAGAGACAGACAGACACGATTGCAAAGAAAACTTATAAATCCAAAATCCACAAAATCCAGAAACTTGTTCTCAATAACACAGTGTGGATGGGGATTTATTGTTTACAACAAAGGAAAGAATATCCAAAAACAAGAAAGAAGAAAAGATAATAAGAACAACAAAAAAAAAAGTCCGAAAGCAAAGAATAAGAAATTGACAAAGAAAAGAATAAGGGGAAGAAATAAGAAAAAAAAGGAAAAAAAAAAAAAAGAGCATCGGGCACTTTGGCGGTCGGTGTCCCCAAAAACACTCGAACCGCCTTCGAAGGTGCTTCCTCCTTCGGTTCCAATTGGAGTGAGGACCTTTTTTTCAAGTCAAGATATTGTCTTCTATATACTCTTTCCATTTCTTGTCTTCTCCTTCTCCCCTTCCCCTTTTCCTCTTTCCTCTTCTTCCCCCTTCTTCTCTCTTGTTCTCTCTTATTCTTATTCGGCTTTCTTTGCGTTCTTCTTTCTTCCTTTCTCCCTCTGTGCCCCCCTTCCCCCATATCCTTCCATTTTGTTTTTCTCTTTATCTTCCTACTGTTTCTCCTCCCCTCCTTCTCGTCCTTCTCTCTTTCTCCCTCCCCCCCCCCTTTCCACCGTCCATCTCGTTCTTCTCCCCAATCCCTTATTCCCTTCGTTTTCGTTGTACTCTCTTGCTCCCCCCTTCCCCTGTCCCTTCTCTTCCCGTCCCTCTCTCTTTCTCTTCTCCTCCCCACTTCCCATCCTTCCCTCTTCCTCTTATCTACTTAATCATCTCCCTCATTCTACTTCCCGTCCCTTCTTCCCTCTCCTTTACGTTCACACCTACTCTTATCCTCCCCCCTGATCCTCCCTCCTTCCCGTTCCCCCCGTTCCGTTCAATTCTCTTTCACTTCCTTCCCCCTTCGTTCCTCCTTCCCCCTCTTGCCTCTCCTCCCTCTGCGCTTTTCCACCCTCTCTTGTTCCCCCCTTTTTCTGCTTCCAGGACCAAATTCCCACGTCTACCCGATCCTTTACCCATTTAAAGTATGCCACGTGTGAGGAGGCCGTTGCCCACGGCGTCGGCTGGATCAGGGGGGGCTTTGGTGTTCTTATTCCTCTCCCCCTTCCTCTTGCCCTCCCTCTCCGCCTCCTTCCTCTACTCCTTCTCCATCCCCTCCTCCTCCTCCCCCTCTTCCTCTTCCTCTTCCTCCTCCTCCTCCTCCTCCTCCACCACCACCTCCTCCACCACCACCTCCTCCTCCTCCTTCCTCCCATAGCTCCTCCCCTCACCCTCCTCCTCCACCCCCTCTTCCTCCTCCCTCCTGTCACTC
>NW_028234436.1:5163083-5165583 GCF_977035675.1 Penaeus japonicus
ATATATATATATATCTTATATTATATATATATACGTTTTATATATATATATTATATTTTATATACATATATAAGAAACATAAAGAAGCCATTAATTCATCATTTCGGTTTTATAGTTAGGTCTTTGATACGACTAATAGTGATCACTCTGCTGAACCAATATTGAGTTTTTTCCTGTTTTTTGTTTTTCTTCCTCTCTCCCTCTTCTTCGTCTTCTTCTTCTTCTTCTTCTTCATTTTCTTCTTTTCTCTATCACCTTCTCTTATTACCTAAAAATCCCTCCTCTTCTTTTCTTCTTCTTTACGACTGCTGTTTGACAGCTGGATAAACTGGTTTTTGTTGTATTGGTTGTTTTGGGTTTTTGATTCAGCTTTTTATTACAAGTAACATCTTTTCGACATTTAGACATAGATTATCCGGGGGGTGGTTGAATCAGGTTCTATAGGTTACAGTAAATCACATTAGAATTATCCGGGTAAATGATGAGAGAAATCACATATAATGATATATATGATTAATATGATGAAAATTGTGTTTGGGATAATTACTTTTGTTAATTGCCTTTATAATGAAGTGATTTTTAAAGCGCTGCTAATTGTCCTGACGAGTGTGTGAAATATTTAATGATGGTAATGATACTGATAATTCAATCATGAAATTAGGTATTATATGAATTGAAATGTAAATTTTAAAAGGGATAGTGATTAATGATAGGCGGATATGAATAGGAAATGAATGAAAAATAATAATAATAATGACGATGACAATCATAACAATAATGATGATAATTACAGCAATAAACCATAACAATAATCACAAAAAACAACAACAAGCACAACAAAAATAAAAATACCAATTATAAGAATCAATCAAAGGATTAAAACCCGATCACACGACGCCCATTTAAGATCGTGCTTTTAATCAAGAACTTTGGCCTCTTCTCATAACTCAACCTGGGCGCTTAGACAACAGAGCTGTGTCTTTACATGGCCAGGATGATCAATCACACCCAAAGGGTCTCTGTCCTTCTGCGGGGGAGCGGGAAGAGCAGGGATATTGCTATTGTGAGTGGGTGATTTGTTTTGGGGCATTGTGTTTAGTGGGGAGAGGAGGGGGGTGTGGGAATGGGGTGGAGGGAGAGGCGGCGGGGGGGAGGGTGGGGGCGGGGGGAGGGTGGGGGGGGGGGGGGGGGGGGGGGGGGGGGGGGGGGGATGGGGGGGGGGGGGGGCGGGGGGGGAGGAGGGTGGTATGGGGATGGTGATGGGGTCAGAATTTGTGAGGGGTGGGGGGACTGGGGGTGGGGGGTAGTGTCTGTAGGTGGTTTTGTGAGTGAGTCGTGTGTGATTGTGGTGTCACATAGCCCGCACAACATTTGGAGTGTGAGTGATTGAGTTGTGTGTTGGTGTTGTGAGTTTGAGTGTGGTGTGTTGTTTAAGTGAGACGTATGTGGGGGGTTGTGAGAGAAGAAGAGATATTGAGATATGTGGTATTGGTATAGTTGTTTTTTTTAGTGTGTTAGTGAGGTGTGAGTAGTGAGTTTAGGTGATTACAGGTTTAGACTTACTTAACTGGTGTGTTTAGTAGGATAAGTGTGTGTGTGTTTGTGTTTGAGAGTGTGTGATATTGTTAGTGATGGGTGTCGGTGTGTGGTGGGGGGTGTTGGAGGGGTTGGGGGGGGGGGGGGGGGGGGGGGGGGGGGGGTGGGGGGGGTAGTGGATATTTGTGAGGGGCGATAGATTTTGTGAGATATTTTAGTTATGACTTTTTTGGTGTTTGTGTGTGAGTGGTGAGATAGATTGTGTGTGACTATATCACTCAACTTCACAAATCTACATCACACACTCTTAGTTATACATTTGTATATTCATATATACTTATATTTATATATATTTATATACATATATATATATATATATATATCATACATACATATACAGACAATATATATATATATTATATATATATTATATCATATATATTGATATATATATAGATATATGCATAAATTATTATATATACATATATAAATATGTATTATATATATATTTATATATATATAAAAATGTATTATATATTTAGATATTATACATATAAATACATACGTTATATGTTGTATTATATATATATATTATTTATAAGATATAATATATATATTTTCTATATGTATATCATTTTATATTAGATATTTATTTATAATAGATATATATAATATTTATGAATATATATATTTTATATAGCTATATGTATATATACTTATATGATATATATGTGCGTGGTTTTTATGTTGTGTTATGTGTACATCCATACATGCATATAATATATAAATTTATTATATATATATATTTATATATATATAATATATATATATATATATATAATATATATATATGGGATATATATTATATATATATATATATATATATATATATATATATATATATATATATATATATATATATATATATATATGTACATATACATATATCTTATCTCTCTCTCAC
>NW_028234436.1:5183083-5188083 GCF_977035675.1 Penaeus japonicus
AAGGATGCCTCCGAGGGCCTTTATGCAGGATAGTGCTCGGGCTCGTATTTATGTTAAGGAATCATCGTGTTATTAGTCTGTGGCGGCGAACCTGTGTTGTCGAGTCGGTTCTCTTCTCTTTATCTTTCTCTCTCTTTCTCTCTCTTTCTTTCTCTTTCTCCGTCTGTCTATCCATCTTTCTAGCTAGCTAGTTATTTATCCATCTATCTATCTCCCTATCTCTCTGTCTTCCCATTTCTATTGTTCACTTTATCTATCTCCCTCTCTCACTGTATCCCTCCCCCCCCTCTCTCTCTCTCTTTCTCTCTCTCTCTCTTTCTCTCTCTCTTTTTCACTGTACCCCCCCCCCTCCCTCTCTCTCTCTCTCTCTCTCTCTCTCTCTCTCTCTCTCTCTTAAACTTTCCATTTTTTTTCTCTTGCTGCCATATCCCTCTCACACACACCCTTCCCCCTACCTTTGCATCCTCCCCCCTCTCTCTCTTTTAAGGGAAATAGAAGGGAGGGGGTAGAGAAGGTATGCGGGGAAGGGTCGACCTGCCTCTCGTATAGCGAATTGCCCAGCGTTTTTTGGGCAGTTATAATGGCCGTGATTTACTCTATAAGCGCCTCCCTGTATGTATAGTCTCGGCGAGCGGCGAGTGTTTGAACCTGTGTCTTTTGTTGTCCCAATGAATGACTCGTTCTATACATGGGCGTCCTGGTGTATCTCGAACCTCCATCTACAACATAACAACTATGTTTTTTCTCTTCTTTCTCTCCTTTTCTCTCTCTCTTTTTCTTTTTTTTTTTTCTTTTTTTTTTAACGGCATGGTCTTTCTTTCCCCTCCCTATTTATATACCTTTTTTTTTCTCTCTCTCAGCTATTTTTATCCCCTACACACATCTCACTTAGTCTAGCAACGAGTTATTCCCTCGTTGTCCCGTCAGCTTTAGACTTTTGACTTTATTCAAGCACTGCATTAAGGTCGACAAAAAAGCAATGCCTTTATCGGGGTGGTCCCAAGTTTCTCTTTGGGAATTTGAAAAGTAGAGTTTTATAGCCTTTCCTGCTGTGTGAGGCCGCTGGCAGTCTGGACACCTCTGCTGTCTCCTCTTCTCTCCTCTTGATCTTCGTCCACTCAGGTTTATTATCATTATTATTATGATTGTGTTACTGTTGTTGTTGTTTTTATTAGTAGTAGTAATAATGGCAGTTATGCTAATACTGCTACCTCTGCTATTATATTTATTATCATTATTGTTATTATCGTTATCATTGTTATCATTATCATTATTATCATCATCATCATTGTTGTTATTGTCATTATCAATTTGTTATTGCTATTGTCATCGTTCCTATTTTTATTTTTATCTTTTTATCATCATTGTTATTATCAGTATCATTGTCATCATTATCAATATTACTATCAGTACTGTCATTATCATCACTATTGTTATTTTTATTATTATCGTTATCGTAATTATCATTACTACTATTATTGTTATTATTGATATAATCATGATCATTTTCATTCTCATAATCACTATCATTATCATTATCATCTTAATCATCATCATCATCATTATTATAATCACCATCATTATTATTATCATCATCATTATCATTATCATTATCATTATCACTACTTTTATAATAATTTTAATCACTATTATCATTTTCTTTTCTTAATATTGTCTTTATCATTACCATCTGATGTCTCTGGATAATTTTCTTATGCCGATTAATTCTGCTTCGTCTTATGCTTCTCTTAATCAATGATCGTTTTATTTTCTTGATTTCCTCTTTCTCTCTCAGTTGTATTCCTTATGTTTGTCCTTACCATGTCCTTATGTCCTTATGTCTTTATCATGTCCTTATGTTATTATCATGTCCTTTTGTTATTATCATGTCCTTAGTGCGTCCTTATCACGCCCTGATCATATCCTTATATCCTTATCTTGTCCTTATGTCCTAATGTCCTTAGTATGTTCTTATCATGTCCTTAATATGTCTTTATCACGTCCTGACAATGTCCTTATTATTTCTTTATAATGTGCTTATCACATATTTATCATATCCTTATTAAGTCCTTATCATGTCTCTATCCTGTCCTTCTCATGTTCTTCCCATCTCCTTATTAAATCCCTATCAAGTCCTGATCATGACCTTACTATGACCTAATAATGTCCTTATCATATCTCTATCATATCTTTATCATGTCCTTATCAAATCCTTATCACATCCTTATCACATCCTTACATCCTTATAATGCCCTTATCATGCCCTATCATCTTTTCCCCTCAGCTTATATCCTTTCTTTATTCATCTTTTGATATTGTTCATTTATTCTTTATGTGATTCTACTATGATCTTTGTTGGTGATGAAACTGGCATTATTTTTATCACGAGGTTGATGGCATTAGGATGGCTAGGCTCATGGTGGTGGTAATATTGATGGTGGTTGTTCTTATATCAAGAGTAAAATAAGAGTAATAGGAGTGAATGTATTGATAGGATTAATGATAGTGATAATAATGATGATAATGAAAATAGTAATGATAACAGTGATAATGATAATTACATTAACAGTAAAAATAATAAGGATCATAAAAATGATAATGATGATGATAATGATAATTATGATAATAACAAAAACGATAATAATGATTATGATAAGAATAAAAATGATCATAATGATAGTGATGATAGTGATAATGATAATAATCATGATAATAATCACAGTGACATTGATAATGAAGATAATGATGACAATGAGAATGATATTAGTAATAAGGATAATAATCATAAAAGATACAATAATAGTAACGATGATAATAAGGATAATTATAAAGATGATAATGATAATAATCTATGGTCTTGAATTCGAGATCAACAAGATTATAGTTATATAAAATACCCGATGATAAATGCGCTGTTTCAGGAATACCTCAACTCGTCGTGTCGGGTTTCAGTATTTCATTAAAATTAAAAGTCATTTGATGTCGCCTCATTTTTCTTTGATTGGCAAGATCTGTCAATTGATTCATATTTTCATTTACTTTGTAATGATTACAAGCATCCTGTTATATTCTTGTCTGCAACATCAATATTATAGAATAGTTGAACTATTCTATAATATTCTATAATATTCTATAATATTCTACCACGCATGTTGGTATTTGCACTTAGTATCCGTTCATTTAAATTCTAACACTTTGCTTAGCTTTCAAGTGTACTATTTCGGCTACTCCCTTGTGTCTCTCGACGTACACAATCTTTCTCGGCTCTGGACAGCCCGTGATATGAAATGTCCTTCTCTTTTCTGATATTCAGCTCATGTTTTGCATTTGACAGATGGTTGCGTTTCCAGAGTATGACATGTTTACTCAAGGCCTGATCTTGTACTGCTTCTTTGGAAAAAAAAAATCGTTGCCGGACGGAGTTGCGTTGTGTTGAACCCTTGTTGCGTTGTGTTGAACCTTGTTGCGTTGTGTTGAACCCTCGTTGTGCTGTGTTGAACCTCGTTGCGTTGTGTTGAACCTCGTTGCGTTGTGTTGAACCCTTGTTGCGTTGTGTTGAACCTCGTTGCGTTGTGTTGAACCCTCGTTGCGATGACTAGATTTGTTTTCTCAATGTGTCCTGTCCGTTTTTATATCCCTTTCTGCGTTTGTTTACGTGTTATTATTTTCTGTTGTTTTTGGTAGTCCTTTTATCTTATCGTATTTCTCTTGTATTCCGTTTAATTTATTGTATTTCTCTTGTATTCCGTTTATTTTGTTGTATTTCTCTTGTATCCCGTTTGCTTTATCGTATTTCTCTTGTATTCCGTTTAATTTATTGTATTTCTCTTGTATCCCGTTTGTTTTATTGTATTTTTCTTGTATCCTGTTTACTTTATTGTATGTCTCTTGGTGGTTCTTGATTTTTACCTCTATGTCTAGGTCAAAAATGGTTTGCTTTACCATTACTAAATCATCTATCAGTAACAATTTTCTTCTTCCTCTTTCTGGGAAACATAAGGTCTCCATGTTTGTATTTATTTGTATAAGTTTTTCGTAAGTTCAGTCAGTTATTTTGGTTGTCAATGTTATCGCAGATGGCGCAGTTATTAATTTATTCAAATATTGCCTTTTCTTCCTTTTTGTTTGGAAAATTTATCGATATCCCCTGGTTTTATTTTTGTTCTTTCTCCTGATTCAAGTTATATATATCTTCAGTTGATGTTAATATTCTCCATGCATAATCATTTTCACAGAATTTATCTAGTCCGAATTGCGAATGCATGTCAACAGAAACTATTTTAAAAAGATCTTTGTCAGATCTTGTAAAAATCATTCAAGCATCTCTTACATTTTGGACATCCGGACGTCTCTCTCTCTCTCTCTCTCTCTCTCTGCATGTACCTGAAGAGGATTTATAATGTAATGAAAGCGAGATCTTTTTGGAAATGTATATTTATATTATGCTTCTTGCTTTTATATCATTATTGTCACTGTTAAAAAAAGGATTTAAAAACACAACAAACTGATTGATAGTAACGAGAGTAATCATAAAATTAGTCAAGACGATGATGGTAATTGCATAATTAGCAGAGTTAATAACAGTAATCAAAAGAATACCGATAAAAGCAGTAATGATACCTAATGATGAATCTAACATCAGTAAAATGATACTAATGATTACATCAATGATGCTAATGATAGTGATAATGATGACCACCTTATTATTCAATTGATTTATCATTACTATCATTGCATAGGATGGCAACAGCAATAACAGCCCTGACAATAAAACATGTCATTCTTACCACCAGTTTCTTATTGCTGTTGTTAAGTTTATTATTGCTATCATTGTTATTTTTATGGCCAATTATTCTCCGTCTCTCCTCCTCCCCCTCCTCCTACCCCCTAACCCCACCCACGCCCCTCTTATCCTTCTTCCTTTGTCATAATCAGTTACCATTAACTCCTTTATTTACTAATTCATCACCTTAATTTCTTTCTCTTTTTATTTACCTTTT
>NW_028234436.1:5195583-5198735 GCF_977035675.1 Penaeus japonicus
ATCGTCATGATCCCAACGCTGACCACCATCGTTATCTGATATCAATGATAATGAAAATAAATATGATGATAATTAGGATTATATTGATGATATTGATGGTGATAGTAATAATGATGATATAAATGATAATGGTAATAGTGATAATGACATCATCAAGGATGGTAATAGTGGTAATGAAGAAGATAATAATAACCATTACTAGAATTATAATCGTAATTATGATAATGAAAATAATGATACTACTACTATGCTAATGAAGATAACAGTGATCATGATAAGAATAATGATAATGATACTAATAATAGTAACAATGATAGTAGTAGTAGCAATGATAAAGATAATAATGGTAATGATAATAAAGATTATATTAATACTAATAATGATGATAAACAGTGATAATAAACATGAGGATATGAATGATGATAGTAATGATAGTTGCATTGATAATAATGATAATCACAATAATAGTAATGATGATGATCGTAGTATTGATAATAGAGACAATAACAATAATAATAATGGTTGTAATAGTGATAACAGTATTAATAGTAATATTGACTATAAAGATATCAATAACAATATCGATAATCATAATAATAATAACAATGATAAAATTACGATAACAGTGATGGTAATAAGAATAATGATAATATTACCAATGACAATAGCGATAATATAATATCAATGGAAATTATAATGACAAGTAGAATCACATGTAAGTCCATAACATAAAACATAAGAATGAATATAGAAATTAGTGTATGAATAGATGAACGAAGTCGATTGTGACAAATGCAGAAAGGAGAATGAATTCTTTAACTACACAAAAAATGTATCTGACGCGTTTCAATGGCAGTCTTCATCGGAAATACATGATGATACATCATGTATTTCCGAAGAAGATGTCTATCGAAACGCGTTAAATACGTCGATTCCGTTATAAAAGTATTCAGTCTCATTTCTACCTCTTTTCTACGTGTGTATTGATATTTCACTGACATTCTGCAGAAACAGGTCTAACTCGGTTACAGACTCAGTCAATAACTCTCTCTCTTTCTCTCTCTCTCTCATTCTCTCTCTCTCTCTCTCTCTCTCTCTCTCTCTCTCTCTCTCTCTATCTATCTATCTATCTATCTATCTATCTATCACTATCTATTTATCTCATTCTTTCTATCTCTCTCTCTCTCTCTTTCTCTCCCTCCCTCCCTCCCTCCCTCCCTCCCTCCCTCCCTCCCTCCCTCCCTCCCTCACTCCCTCTCTCTCCCTCCCTCCCTCTCTCTCTCACGCACACTCACTCACTCACTCTCTCTTATCGTTGTCTTCGTCTATTGAGACTCAAATCTTCTCAAGACTTTTTCAATTCGCCACTTACGACCTGCGCGAACCGAGAGAAAGCTCGCCGGTCGCTGCAACTTGGGTCATCCAGCCAATAAGTGATCGCCCTGTATTGATACGAGGAGGAGGAGAGGGGCAGGAGGAGGGGGGAGGAGGGGGGAAGGGAGGGAGGTAAGGAGGTGGGAAGGGGTAGGGGGGGGTGAGCAGCAAGGAGGTTATGAGGGGGGGCAAGAAGGAGAGCAGGAAGGAGGTTACGAGGGGGAGGGAGGTGGAGAAGTGGAGAGGTGGAGATAAGGGAGAAGAGAGAGGGGGGAGATGATGGAGTGGGGAAGGCGGAGGTAAAGGAGACGGAGAGAAGGGATGGGGGAGGAAGATGTGTGTGTGTTTATATATATATATATATATATATATATATATATATATATATATATATATATATATATATATGTATGTATGTATGTATGTATGTATGTATGTTTACATATATACATATATGCACACACACACACACACACACACACATACACACACAGACACATACACACAAACACACACACACACACACACACACACACACACACACACACACACACTCACATATATATATATATATATATATATATATATATATACATATATATATATATATATATATATATATATATATATATATATATAGACACACCGAGTGGGTTGGGAAGGCGAGCTGGAGACGGCGAATTTATGGTCCAACTTGAGATGGGTCTTCCAGAAATGGTGTATTTTCCTCCGCATGAGAGAGCCGTCATTTCGGAAACCCAAGAGGAAGACTTATAAGATTCGGTTTTCAGTCTTTGAACTGTGAACATGACTTTGCATATGATTGAGTTTGCTTCTTTGAATGAGTAAACGCATCTCGCATATCACATACGAATGAATACATTTCTTTTTTTCTTCTTCGTTTCAATCTACTTTAGAATTCAGGGTCATACACCAACGTACAATATATGTACACATATATTTGGACATGCACATGGAGACGAGCATACACACACACATTCCAGGATTTATTTGTCTAATAATCCTTCTTTCCCATCTCTCTCTTCTTCATTTGTTGAACTTTTTTTCCACAAACACACATAAGCACACACACACACACACAAACCCTAACACACACGCACACTCACACATGCTGGCACACACATACAAAAACACACACAAACACTCACGCACACACACACACACACACACACACACACACACACACACACACACACACACACACACACACACACGCACACAGACACACACACACAAACACTCACACACACACACACACACACGCACACACACACACACACACACACGCACACACACGCACACGCCCAGCACATCATCCCACATGCTCATGCACCACAGAACCTCCGACAAGAATCCGCGGCCGATTGGAAGTAAGGTTAGGACATTCCCGAGCTCTCCCGCCTTTCATATATTCCTTTTAATTGACATCAAGCCCTTCGGTAGCTGCCGTTGCTCATCCCCCTTCCATCCCCCTCCCTTTCCCCCGCCCCTTCATTCTCCTGCCCTTCCCTCCTCTTCCTCCCATCCCTTCATTCTCCTATGCTTCCTTCCTCTTCCTCCCGCCCCTTCATTCTCCTATGCTTCCCTTCTCTTCCTCCCACCCCTTCTTTCTCTTTCCCTTCCCTCCCCTTCCCCCCACCCCTTCATTCTCCTATGCTTCCTTCCCTTCCTCCCGCCCCTTCATTCTCCTACCATTCCCCCCTTCCCCCCACCCCTTCATTCTCCTACCATTCCCCCCCTTCCCCCCACCCCTTCAT
>NW_028234436.1:5241335-5248916 GCF_977035675.1 Penaeus japonicus
ACAAACACACACACACACACACACCCAACTCACACACAGACCCAACAACACACACTCACACACACACACACACTACACACACAACCACACACACACAACACACCATATATTATATCTATATATTTATATTATTACTATATATATATTTATATATATTATATCTATATGTGTGTGTGTGTGGTTGTGTGTGTGTGATGTGTGTGTGTGGATGAGTGTGTGAGTGTGTGTGTGTATCTATTTTATCTATCTTATCTATCTATTTATCTATCCATCTTCTCTCTCTCTTCTCCTCTCTCACTTCTCGCTCTCTCGGCGAATATATATATATATATATATATATATAAATTATATATATATATCTATCAATATATATTATATATATATGCATATATATATTGATATATATACATATATGTATATAAGAAAATATATTATATATATATATATATATATATAATTATATATATTATATATTAGAACATAACTTTATACATATTCTATATATAAATATATATATATATACCTATATTCCCAAATTATATATATATATATATATCTTTATATATATATATGTGCTTTATATATATTTATCATATACATAGATACATATACATTCCACACACAGATACATAATGTGAACATTTTTCAAAATTATGCACACTACGAAGCATATATCTATGTAAAGATACCATACAACACACACACACTCCACACACACCTACAACACATAAACACACCCCCCACACACACACACACACCACACACACACACACACACACACAACACACACACACACACCATATATATATATATATATATACTTATATATATATTCTATATATATACATAAACTAAACTATATATATACTATATCTATTATATATATATATACATATATATATATATATAATATAATATTATATATATACGCTCGCTCTTCTATATATCGATCGCTACCCTATATATAGACTATTCTATCTATACTAATATAAATACAATTGAATTCTTATATAGTTGTATAGTGAATTCTACATATAATATATATATATATATATTATATATATATATATATTATAATAAATCCATACATATCATAATCTGACGAAGTTCATCTGTCTGAAAATTATGAAAGGGGAAGATGGATATAGGAGAAACCTAAACCCACTCCTAATCCAGACTCAGCGAGGCCGATATAGACACAGACGGAAATGACCCGAGGGACACATAAAACAACAGAGAGCAATAAAAGGAAAACTCTTAGCAAACAGAATGCAAAGCTACTTGACCCAACGCCCCTGGATAATTATCTATGTAGACATTTTCAATTCCATACCGAGAGCGTTTCCCTGAAAACTGATTAATTTCAGGAATTTTTCTTGGTGGAATATATTGAAAAGGCTCCACGGGCTGGAGAGCGAGCGGCCGGGGGTAAGCTAGAATTTCTTGAAGGGGGTGGGGGCGGAAGGGGGGGGGGGTACGCCTAGGGATGAGATGGGAGGAGGGAGGGGGGGGGTGGGAGGGAGGGCCTGAGAATGCGGGGGTGCGTTTAGAGGGGGAAGGGGCGGGGACCACGGGCGACGAAGGAGGAGAGGGTAAGGGCAAGGGCGAGGGGGGCTGAGAGAGGGGCGTGGGGGTGGGATGGGTCGCCCGCGTTTCCCAAATTATTACATTATGGCGTCCTGAGTATTTCGCTTGTTTGAAAGCTCGGAAGGGAGAGTCTCTCTGAAATGGCACCAGGAGGGATGTTGTTACAGAGAGCAGAGGAGAGAAAAAGAGAGAGAGGTAAAAAGAGTGGAGTAGAGAGATGTAGAGAAGAAGGGGGTGGAGAGGGGCAATTGTTAGGGCTAACAACAATTTAATTCAAGAGTTAGGGATGAAGAGAAAACGATGAATGAGACATGAGGTTGATGGAGAGACTGGATGTATTGTGTGCAAGTTATTGATTCGAGGAACGAGAGAGAGAGAAGGAGAGAGAGAGGAGAGAGAGGAACTGAGAGAGAGGAGGCAGTGAGAGAGAGAGAGCGAGAGAGGATTGAGAAGAGAAAGAGAGAATGAGAGATGAGGAAGAGAGAGAGAGCACGAGTTAGTGAGTGAGAGAAAACAGTACAGACAGGAAAGAGAGATTAAGACAGAGAAAAAGGTGAGGAGCGGGAGAAAGAAAGAAACGAGAGCAGATAGTTAGAACATAGAGAGAGGGAAAGAGAGAAAGCGAGAACAAAAAGAGGAGAGATGGATTACAGGAGACAGACTGATTAAAGAAATAAATGTAATAAACCAAAGGAGACAATGAAGGATAGTAAATTATAATGGCTACATTAATATGAGTACAGCAACCGATGATAATAAATGATAATGATGATAATAGATAACAACATATTAACAAATATGATAATAACTAATGATAACCATCATGGTACTTAATGGCAATGGTAATAAAGATATGACAAGTTAATAGCACTCGATAATCGGTATAACCATAATTCCGTTCTATGTTACATAGAAAGATAAACGGAAGACCCCCACCCCCCCAACAATAAAACAAAAACAAAATAAATAAAAAGAAAAAAATAAATAGAAATGAAAAAGCTATGAGTACCAATGTTGTGGGGGAAAAGAATTGAGAAAAATTCAGGATCTAATGAGAGATCATAAACGTAAACATCAATCACAGACAAAGAGAGTGAGATAGGATAGGTAGATAGAGAGAGAGAAAGAGAGAGAAACATATATATATATTATTATAAATATCTACTATATATATATATTAATACTCATCTATACTATATATTATAGATAAAGAGAGAGAGAGAGCTAGATCTTAGAGAGAGAGGTGAGAAAATGAGAGTGAGAGAGACTGAGTTATTGAAGTTGAGTTGATAATTGAGAGAGAGAGTGAGTGGAGAGAGAGAGAGAGAAGAGTGAGAGATAAGAGCGAACAGAGAGATAGAGAGAGAGAAGAGAGGAGAGAGAGGGGAGAGAGAAGAGAGTGTGAGGAGAGATGATGAGAGAGGAGGAGAGAGAGACGAGGATCGGAGAGGAGAGAGGAGAGGGAGAGAGAGAGAGAGAGAGGAGTAAAGCATAGTACAGGAATGGCGGGACTAACTTAAAAGTATATGTTAGAGTAATATCAGTACTAGATATATATAAAAGGATTAACTTACAGACAAACTGACATTCAAAGAAGAAGTTTTGACATAACAACGGAGCAGAGTAAGAGCTTAAGATGCAAGTGTGTCTAGAATAAAATATTTTACTAAGTCGAGAACAAAGGGTAGTGCGAGTATTTTAAATGAGGATGTAGTGATATAATAATAATGGATGACGATGAAGTATTAACAGTAATAACAGTAATGATAATAACAATAGTTAATAAATGATGGTAATTAATATGGAATCATTAGAGAACGACAATATCAACGATAATGATGATAATTATAAGAATAATAAGGATTGTAATAATCATAAATGATAACAATAAAGATGACGATGGTAATAATAATAATAATAATAATAACTACAATGATAACAGTAGTAGTACCAACAACAATAAAAAAAAAAAAAAAAAACTCACCCAAAACCACATGCTCCTATCATCTACCCCCCCACCCCCACCACCTCCCCAACCCCCATCCCCGAACCCCGAACCCCCGCCCATCCCCCGAACCCCCGCCCACGCGCCCAGCACATGTTCTAGGAGTGTTGACGGTGCGAAGGGTCGTCGAGTCCAGCCTCTCGCTCGAGGGTGAGTTGAACAGGACTGTCTTAGACAAAAGTCGGGAAGACAGACACGTTGCATCTTCCCCGTCTCCGAGATAAAAGCGTCAGAATGCGTCCGGTCCGTCTAGGTCATACCGGAGATCGAAGAAGGCATATTTATTCATCCAAACGACAGCCTTAGTGCCTGCAGGACCCTTCCTCTGCCCCCCCCTCCCCCACTTCCCGTTCTTCGACCCTCTTTTTCCCCCGTGGTCTTCCTTCCTATCCCACCCTGTGCCCCCCTCTCCCTCGCTCTCGTCCCTCTCGGAGCGTGTACATCTCCACTCGAGCAGAGCGTTGGTGTGGGAGACGGAGGAGGGGGGTGGGGGGAGGGGTGATGGAGAAGGAAGGAGGAGGAAGGGGGGAGGAGGAGTAGGAGGAGGAAAGGGGTATGAGGAGGAGGAGGAAGAGGAAGGGGGGAGGAGGAAGGGAGGAGGAGGAGGAAGGGGGGAGGAGGAGGGGGCGATATTAAATAAGGAGGAAGGAGGGAGGAGTGATCGCGCTAATGGGGGTGGAGGAGGAAGGAGTGAAGGAAGGGAGGAGAGGAAGGGGGGGAGGAGTGGAGTGAGGAGGAGGTAGGAGGAACAAGGAGGAAGGGGGAAGATGAGGAGGGAGGAGGAGAGAAAGGGAGGCGGAGGACAGCTTGGCTTTGTCTTAAAACAGAAGGGAAATTGTTAGCTGGAAAGATTATATTTTTCGACTACGTGTAAAGCAAAATATGGTGTATATAGTATGTTCTGATTATGGTGATGAAGGGTCGTATCTTTTTTTTTTTTTTTTGTCATATATTCTTATCATGATGGGAGACTTTTCTTTTTGTTTTGTCTGTATTGTTTGTATGTGTTGTCAGGTACGTTTTTGTCCTCCACAATATCTAATAGTGGGACTCTGTCTTTTCAAGTGCATGGGAGCTTGTCAGTGAGCGTGTTCAATGCATGTTATATCACAACAGGACCTTTGAAGGTAGATAGTAATGAATAGAGCGATAAAGCGTATGAGAGCGTGAGAGTGAGAGGAGAGAGAGAGAGAGGAGTGTGAGAGAGAGTAGAGAGAGGTGAGAGAGAGAGAGGAGGAATGCGATTTAGATTGAGAGAGAGTAGAGAGAGAAGAGAGAGGGTGAGAAGATGGAGAGAGATCAGAGAGAGAGAGAGGAGGCCAGAATATACGCGAGAGAGAGAAAGAGATAGATAGATAGATAGATAGATAGATAGATAGATAGATAGAGAGATACACACACACACACACACACACACACACACACACAAGCACATACACAAGCACACACACATCATCCACGCCCACCCCCACCCCCACGCCCATAAACCTCTCGTATACAAGCACCATGCATTTGATTGATGTGAGAGTCCATTTACTCTCGATGTGAAATAAGTTGCATTTCACTCAATGATTTGGAGAACCACGTTTCGGTCGTAGGTCAAGCGCATTGCAAGCCATATCTCTGCCTGTCGTCATGGGGCGTCGTGGGTCAGACATGGGTTCTTATTCAGTTTCCTTAACATCATTTTTTCTCCTTCTTCTTCGCCTTCGTCTTCTTTTATTCGTATTATTATTATTAATACTATTATTATTGCTACTTATCATTATTATCACTATAATTACCATTTTCATTACTATTATTATACGATAATTATTATCATTGTCATTATTATCATCATTATTGTTGTTATCATAATTATCATTATTGTTATTATTATTATTTCTAATCATTGTTGTTGTTGTTGCTGATGTTCTTGTTATCAATTACTAACATTATTATTATCAGTATCATTATCATTAGTTTTATTATCATCATAATTATTGATATAATCTTCATTTTCATTATTTATATTTTTATCATTATTGCTATCATTATTGTTATTGCTATTATCTGAATGACATTCTTAACTTTATTAACATTATTGCCATCACCTGTATGTTATCTCATCATGTAATCACATTACTTTTATTTCTAGTTATCAATATAATTATATATCATTACATATTATTATTGTATCACATTATAGCAGTATTATGTATACCTTGACATCATTTCTCATATTCACCAACTCCTATATTATATATATATCTATTATTATATATATATATTGTGGATCTATGGATATTGATATAGTATGTTGTGTGGTTGTAGTGTTGTTGTGTCGCTGTGTGTGTTGTGTGTTTGTTGTTTTGTGAGTGTGTGTAGTGTGTGTGTTCGTGTGTGTGTGTGTGTATGTAAATTTTTCTTTTTTTTCTTTTTCTTTCTTCTTTTCTATGTCTTTCTTTTTTACAGTCTTCCTCCTCCTCATTTACAGACACCATCGTCATCTACACTATCTCCTTTTTATCTGCACCTTTATTTTCTCTCTCTCTCTCTCTCTTTCATATCTGTCTATATTTATCTCCCCTCCCTTACTGACTCTCTTCTACCTCCTGATCTTTCTTCTCTCTCTCTTCTCAATTTTTTGTTCTCTTCACATTTTCTCTCTTCTCTCTCTTCTCTCTCTCTCTCACTCAACAATTCTTTCCTCTTCTTCTCACTTTTCTATCTCTCTCACTCTCTTGCTCTCTCTTCTCTCTCTGATTTTTGCTTCTCTCTTCTTCTTCTCTCTCTCTCTCTCTCTCCCTCTCTCTCTCTTCTGGTCATGTTATTTTGCGCGGCTTAAACAAGATGGCGAATAAGATTTAATCCCATTGATTACGCGATACAAATGTAAGTAACTGTATACCATACCCTGACGATTAGAAGGAGAGGGAAAAAAAACCGAGATAACAAAGGTAAATAGAAAGAAGACGAAAGAAATTAGGGTGATGAATTCGTAAATAACGGAGTTAATGGAAACAGATTATGAAAAGGAAGAAGGTTACGAGGGCGTGGGTGGGGATAGGGGTTAGGAGGAGGGGGAGGAGGAGGACGGAGCAACATTGGCAAAATAACAATGGAAAGCCTAATAAATTAACAACAGCAATAAGAAATGGTGGGTAAGATGACAGTTTTATTGTCAGGGTGTTATTGCTTGTTGCCTTCTGCAATGATAATAATGAATAAAATCATTGTTGATAAGGTGTCATCATTCACATAATCAATTAGCATCATTGATGTAATTATACGTTAATTTATGAGATGTGTGTAATTTCTTCATCTAGACATGTATTACTGCTTATCTCGGTCTTCTTTGATTTATGTTCTTACTCTGCTATATTAAGCCTTACATTTATCGTCCTGACTAAATTTTATGAATATCTCGTTATCTCAATCAGTTTTTTGTGGTTTATATCCATTGTTTTACCAGTGAGAAAAATGATTTAAGGACAAGAAGCTAATTACTTAAATATACATTTCCACAAAAAGTTCTCGCTTCTCAAAATTTAATTATAAATCCTCTTGGTAAAGCGAGAGAGAAGAGAGATTCGGATGTCCCAAAAAGTAAGAGAGCTTTATGATTTTTACAAAATCGACAAAATTTTTTTAGAATAATTTGTTGACATGCATTTCGCATTCGGATAGATAAATTTTTGTGAAAAAGATTATGCATGGGAATATTTAAATCAACGAAGATTTTAAATTGAAACGGGGGAAAGAAAAAAAAATAAAACCCGGGGTATCATAAATTTTCAAAAAAAAAGGAAGAAAAAAGGCAATATTTGAATAAATTTAATGCGCCCTCTCGATAACTTTGAAACCAAAATAATGAGAACTTACGAAAAACTTTACAAAAAATACAAACATGGGGGCCCTTTTGTTCCCAGAAGAGGGAAAAAAAAATTGTTATGATAGATGATTTGTAATGGTTTAAAAACAAAACCCTTTTTGAGCTAGAATAGAGG
>NW_028234436.1:5251516-5254016 GCF_977035675.1 Penaeus japonicus
AAATATATATAAATATATATATTGTGTGGTGTGTGTGTGAGTGGGTGTGTATGTGTTGTGTGTGTGTTATGTGTGTGAGTGTGTGTGTGTGTGTGTGTGTGTGTGTGTTTGTGTGTGTGTGTGTGTGTGTGTGTGTGTGTGTTTGTGTATTCTTGAATGTACTTGTGCATTGTTATATGTGTGTGTGGTTGTGCGTTTATATCTATATCTGTACATGTGTATGTATGCATTTATGAATGTATGTATAAAAGACAGAAAGCAGAGTGGAGAGGAGGGTAGAGAGAGAAAAGAAAAAAGAAAAGAAGAAAATAATCAAGAAACAGAGAAAAGCCCCTCCGCAAAATAATAAACAACAAAAACAATTACAATCTTGTTACATCCCGACCATCGAAGCGGCTTCAAGTAAAAAAAAAAAAAAAAAAAAAAAAAAAAAAAAAAAAAAAAAGAAAGATATTTATTCCATTCCTTCCTGATTCCAAGCATGAGGACAAACCGCAAGATGTGACCAGGAACTTCTGAAATACTTTTATGGCGTTCGGGACAATTAAACTGACCGGCCGATGGGCTAAGGAGGATGGAGGAGGAGGAGGAAGAGGAGGAGGACTAGGAAGAGGAGGAGGAGGAGGAGGAAGAGGAGAAGCTCTAGGAAGAGGGGGAGGAGGAGGAGGACTAGGAAGAGGAGGAGGATGGAGGACGAGGAGGAGGAGGAGGAGGAGGAGGAGGAGGAGGAGGAGGAGGAGGAGGAGGAGGAGGAGGAACGAAGAGAGGGAGATGGTGGTGGAGATGGACGGGGTGGGGGAGGACTAGGAAGTGGAGGAGGAGGAGGAGGAGGAGGAGTAGGAGGAGAGGGAGATGATGGAGGAAGTGGAGGAAGCTAGAGAGGGAGATGGTGAGGTGGAGGGGGTGGGGGAGGAGTAGGAGGAAGAGGAAGAAGAAGAGGAGGAGAGAGAGATGGTGGAGGAGGAGGAAGAGAGAGATGGTGGAGGTGGAGAAGGAGTAGGGGATGATAGATGGTGAAGGAGGAGGGGAAGAAGGCAAGGAGGAGGAGAGGGAGGTTGTGGAGGAGGTAGGGGTGAGATGGTGGAAAAGGAGTAGGAGGATTAAGAGAAGGAGACGAAGAAGGTGGAAGAGGATGGGAAAAAAGGATATGGAAAACGTAGAGAGGCAGGAAGAGAAATGGGAATCGGAGAAGTAAGAGAAAAAGGCATATGAAGAGTAGAAGAGAGGAAGAGAGATAAGCTGGAAGAATTTGGAAGAAAAGAGGGAGGAGGAGGAGGAAGGAGGTCTAGTTAGAGAAACAGGAGGAGAAAATAGAAGAGGAGAAGGGAGTAGGAAAAGGAGGATACGATTAAAAAGGGGAATAGTAAGTAAAAAGACATAAAATATGATAATCCCAACACACCAAAAATACAAATAAATAAAAACACCAACAAATAAATAATTAAAGAAATCAATAAAAAAGTGAACAAATAATCAAATAACCTCTCAAACAAACAAATCAAACAAAATAATTGATAACAATATATACCAAAATCTGGAAAAAAAAAATCGAAACTTTGACACGAAAACCGAAGCCGAAAGTACCAAGCCGAGAGTAGGGAGCGCTGTCTCGGCATGGGAACCTGCAGCATGTATGGGGCTGTTGGTAAGGCCTTCTAACGGGGGGAAGAAAGTGCTAGAGCGATAGATTTTGGGCCGGAGAGACTTTCGCGGGAAGGGAGAGCGAATTTACGTGTTTTTTTCGTTCTTTTGTGTGGGTTGAGAGAGAGAGATATGGAGAGAGAGAGAGAGAGAGAGGGAGGGGAGTGGAGAGAGAGAGAGAGAGAGAGAGAGAGAGAGAGAGAGAGAGAGAGAGAGAGAGAGAGAGAGAGAGAGAGAGAGAGAGAGAGAGAGAGAGAGAGAGAGAGAGAGAGAGAGAGAGAAGAGAGAGAGAAGAAAGAGAGAGAGAGATAGAGAGAGAGAATATGGAAGAGAGAGGAGAGAGAGAGAGGAGAGAGAGGTGGGGAGTGGAGAGAGAGAGAGAGAGAGAGAAGAGAGTGAGAGAGGAGAGAAGAGAGAGAGAGAGAGAGAGAGAGAGAGAGAGAGAGAGAGAGAGAGAGAGAGAGAGAGAGAGAGAAAGAGTGAGTGAGAGAGAGAGAGTGAGAAGGAGAGCGAGAGAGAGAGAGAGAGAGAGAGAGAGAGAGAGAGAGAGAGAGAGAGAGAGAGAGAGAGAGAGAGAGAGAGAGAGGTCATTGGATCACGCCTTCGAGAGATAGAGCGCCGAGTATCCCCGCCTAGCGCGCCCATCGCGCTCGCTCTCTCGCTCGCATCTTCTCTCGCTCCTCTCGTCTACTCTCTCTCTCTACTCTCTCTCGACGTCTCTCGCGCTCTCCCTAGCCCTTTGCCCTCTCTCCTGCGCCGCCTCCCAACGCGAACCCGCCCCCCTCCACCGATCCACCAGCCAACACATCCATACAAGCCACGCCCGCAGAAAGTCCCCCTTCCCCCCACCCCTTGCAAC
>NW_028234436.1:5274016-5279016 GCF_977035675.1 Penaeus japonicus
CATCACCACAACCATCATCATAATAACCATCATCATCACCACCATCATCAATCATCACCACAACCATCACCATAATGACCATCATCATCATCGACACCACCACCACCATCATCATCACCACAACCATCGTCATCATCACCACAATCATCATCATAATAACCATCATCATCATCGACACCACCACCACCATCACCATTCTCTTTACATCACAAGAATCTAATCAACCAACGTTACAACGATCCCCATCACCACTACTCTCATAATCATCATTAACAATAACACTATTTTCCCTTCCATTGCCCTTTCCATCGCAATTATCATGCATTCAATAATGCAGAATAAAATGATTTCATGTATGTTAATCTAACACGTAATCAATACGTTATGTTTTGACACGTAAATGTATTAATCAGATGAATATAACATTTTGGGAATTCATGGCAATAAATGCAATATGTAGGTACTGTATTTGTTAAGTTTGTTTGTTGTATTAGTGTATTAGTGTATTAAACTATAGTACGAGTGATAACAACAATATTAAAGATGGTGATGATGATGATTGTGGTAATATAAATTAATATGAGGATCATCAATTTGATACTGATAATAGTAATGATGAGGATGAGAAAAGTAATTATAATAACGATGATAAAAAGGATAATTGTAATAAACATGATGATGGTAATAACACTGGCAAGAATAATAACAGTAATTATAGTTATAACGATAAGAATAATATCGATAAAAATGATTCTGATAATGATGATGATAATGGTCATATCAATGATAATAGCAATGATGATGATAATAATGATGATAATAGCAATAATGATAATAAAGATGATAATAGCAATGATGATCATAATAGTAATAATAATAAGGGTAAAGATAATATTGATGATAATCATGATAATAATAATGATGATGATGATAAGGACACTGAAAATAAGAATAGTAATAATGTTTGACTTAGATAATATCAATCTTTATTATTATGATCGTGATAATATAATTGATCATACTAGTGATTATAGTGATAATAGTGATAGTAGTAATAATGATAATGATGATTATTATGGCAATAATAGTCATAGTAATAATGACAATATGATGATCGATAGAAAGATGAAGAGAGAGAGAGAGAGAGAGAGAGAGAGAGAGAGAGAGAGAGAGAGAGAGAGAGAGAGAGAGAGAGAGAGAGAGAGAGAGAGAGAGAGAGATAGCGAAAGAGGGAGAGATTGAAAGTGCAAGAGAGAGAAAGAGAGATAGATAGATAGATAGAGAGAGAAAGAGAACGAGAGAAAGAAAGAAAGAAAGAGAGAAATAAAGACGTTAGAAGGGGCGGGCGACAAGATGCTAATTTCCCAAGCGTTACGCGTAGACGGAATGCGAAAGGTCTGTGATAAGCCGGTCTTGAAGAGCCGCCAGAACTAGAAGCCCGATTGAATTGAGAGAGAGAAAAAAGAGAAAAAAAGTGTGTGTGTGAGAGTGAGTGAGTGAGTGAGAGGGAGAGAGAGAGAGAAATGGAGAGATAGAAAGAGAGAGAGAGGGCGTTGGTGGGGGGGGGGAGAGGGAGGGAGGAAGAGAGAGAGAGAGAGAGAGAGAGAGAGAGAGAGAGAGAGAGAGAGAGAGAAAAAAATGAAAAGAGAGAACGAATTAGACATGAAACCAGAAGAGAGAGAGAGAGAGAGAGAGAGAGAGAGAGAGAGAGAGAGAGAGAGAGAGAATTGACTGGGAGAGAGAAGCAAAAATCTATTTCAAAAGAGCGTTTACGGAAAACACTTATGCATGACAAGATTTTTATCCCTCGCTTTTGAATTCGAAACACGGAATAATAAAAGAGACCGGTGACGGTTTAAGAGCGAGAGAGGAAAGGGAAGGGTGAAGAGAGAGCGAGGACGAGAGCAAGAGAGAGAGAGTTACAGAGAGAGAGAAAAAAAAAAAAAATAATAAAATAAAGGGAGAGAGAGGGAGGAAAGAGATGAAGAGAGAGACGAGAAGTGACAGTGACAAAAGCCAGGGAAGAGAAAGGGGGAAAGGGGAACAAAACAAGAGAGAGAGAGAGAAGAGACGCCGAAGGAGAGAGAAAGAAAGAAAGAAGGGGGATGGGGTGGGGGGAGAGAGAGAGAGACAGGAGTGGCACCCCAGCGGAGACAGGTAGTTGGCATCTCGACTTTCACACCTCCACGGGCCCTGTTTGCCGATCATGATAATATCTGCACGCATCTCTGTGCCGACCCAAACAACACGGCTGCGACACGGCTATGTTGAGCGAGTGGACACACTTTATCTCCGGGTTGTGCACCGGCGTTCCTCCTCCTCCTGTCTTCTTTTTGTAGATTCTTTTTCAAATATGATTTTCCTTATTTCTATATTTTCTTCCTCCGTTTTTGTTTTTTCCTTTCTTCTTCATTCTCGTTCTCTCTCTCTCTCTTTTTCTCTTTTTATCTCGTCCAATTCTTACGAATTCGAAATGTTGAATCGATGTTAATGTCTCCCCATCGCGGTCGATCCCCAGACCTTTTCTTCAAGACCCGACTCCTACTCCAAGGGCCACAGACTCCCCACCCCCCCGCCCCTACCCTTATCCCGACCCTAGCCCCCCCACCACCTCTACTCTTATCCCTAGCCCCCCCCCCCACCCCTACCACAACCCCTAGACCCACCCCCACTCCTAGACCCTTACCCCCACTCCCACCCTTACCCTTATCCCCACCCCCACCCCCACCCAAGCCAGCCCGCAGAGACCCGCCCAAACCCAAGGCCGCACATGTTAATAGATTTTTACCTGAGCTCCATAAAGGTAGGCGTGTTTTGGTGTGTTCCTTTTCATTTTTTTTCTCTCCTTCTTCTCGCTTTTTTTTTTTTTTTTTGCCGTCTTTCTTTTGTGTTCCTTAATGATATATCTCCTCCGTGGAGTGTCCGCGAGGTGCCGGCGTTATGCAAGTTGCAAGAGGGATACCGCTGCAAATGGAAAGTTTCCAGATGTAGGTTCTCTCTTGGGTGGATAGGAGAGGGAGGGTAAGAGGAACAGAAGAAGGAGGGGAAAAAAAAAGAAGTTGAATGCGAAGAAATGGACGATGAAACTTGAGAATAATGAAACGAAACGAAACACAAACAGAAAAGACCAACAAACAATGATGTGTCGAGTCAGACAACATCCTCATCAGGTGATGCTGGATCTTAATATCATTATTATTATCATTGTTATTATTATTATTATTATTATTATTATTATTATTATTATTATTATCATTATTATCATTATAATAATAATAATAATAATAATAATAATAATAATAATAATAATAATAATTATTATTTTTATTTTCATCATCGCTATTATTATTATTATTCTTATTATCATTATTATCATCATTATTATTATTATTTATTATTATTATTATTATCATTATTATTATTGCTATTATTATTATTATTATTATTATTATCTTTATTATCTTTATTGTTTTTGTCCCTTATTATGGCTGTGATTAATTTCATCCTTGTATACATGTTTACTATTTTCGCTTTTGTTTACATAGTGAGATGCAAATGAACTCGATAACATATATTCAAGAGATAGAAAGACATTGTTGGTTAATGTACACTCTGTGGCTGAATAGATATAGAAATAGATGAATAAAGGAATATAATTAAGGAAACACAATGACGTTATAATTACGATTGTAATACTAACCTTTATTACCATTATTGCAATGAAAATATTTGTGAAGATGGCGGCCAGCACGTTGATGAGAATAATGATAGATATGATGAGGGCGAAATTATGAAATGCATTGATGATAGAAAGGACATTAATGGGAGTGATGATGATAATTATGCAGGACATAAAGAGAAGTAATGATAATATTGATGATGATGAGGTATTAAAAATAATGATAATGATGATGATGATAATAATGGTAAAAAAATATGATGATAATGATAGTGATAAGGTAAGTGAATATTACAGAAATGATATTAGTGATGATGATGATAGATGATAATGATAATTAGGATGCTGATAAGAATGAGAATAAGGATAAAGACAACAGTAATAATAATAACAATAACGGAATAGATATGACAATGATTGTAATGGTGATGACAATGATAATGATCCTAATACTACTACTGATAATAATGATAATGATAATAATAATAATGGTAATGATGATAAATAAAATAACGATGATAACGATGACTGCAACCAAAACAATAGCAACAGATAGACAGACAGGTAACATGAGAGAGATAGAAAAGAGAGCCAGACCCGCAGGCACTCCCTCGGCACCGGCGAAGGCACAGCCAAGGGCGGCTCCAAGGCGCACCAAGCCCTTCGCCAGAGATTAAGTGTTTTCTAATTTGTTTAATGAAGATTATCTGCGCGCGATCAGAGTTGTCACACCGGATCTCCGCTGAAGGACGTCTCGGGCAGCGCTGACGAAGGACGACTTATCGCTCGCCATCGGTCTGAAGGAGACGCCAAGGATGGCACTCGCGGGCGGCGGAGGAGCGGCACGGGTGGGGAGGGGAGGGGAGGCGCAGGAGAAGGGAAGGGGGGAGTCTGAGGGAGGAGGGGAGGGGCAGGAGGAGGGAAGGGGGGAGTCTGAGGGAGGAGGGGAGGCGCAGGAGGAGGGAAGGGGGGAGTCTGAGGGAGGAGGGGAGGCGCAGGAGGAGGGAAGGGGGGAGTCTGAGGGAGGAGGGAGGCGCAGGAGGAGGGGAGGGGGGGGTGTGAGGCGGGAGGGGAGGCGTAGGAGGAGGAAGGGGGGAGTCTGAGGGAGGAGGGGAGGCGCAGGAGGAGGGAAGGGGGGAGTCTGAGGGAGGAGGGGAGGCGAAGGAGGAGGGAGGGGGAGAGCGGGAGAGAGGAGGGGTGGAGCAGGAGGAGGGAAGGGGGGAGGGTGAGGGGGGAGGGAGGCGCAGGAGGGGGGAAGGGGGGAGTCTGAGGGAGGAGGGGAGGCGCAGGAGGAGGGAAGGGGGGAGTCTGAGGGAGGAGG
>NW_028234436.1:5299016-5300665 GCF_977035675.1 Penaeus japonicus
TTCTTTTATATCCTTTCCGTATATGAGTGTTGCGTGTGTGGTGCTTGGTATGTGTGTTGTGTGTGTGTGTGGTGTGTCTTTGTATGTGGGTTGTTTTGTGTGCTTGTGTGTTGTGTGTGTGGTGTGGTCGTTGTTGTGTGTTTGTGGTGGGGCTTGTATTGTGTTGTGTGTGTTGTGTGTATGTGTGTGTGTGTGTGTGTGTGTGTGTGTGCTTGGGTGTGCTGTTGTGGTGAGTGGCATGTTGGTTGTGGTGTGTTTGTGTGTGCTGCGGGTTGGTTGTGTTTTCATGGTGGTGTGGTGTCTTCTTGTGTGCTTTGTGTGATGTACCATATCGATTCCCTGCTTTTTATTCAATTCGTTTCTCTGCCTCTGTCCTCCACCTCTCTCTATTTCTCTGTGAGTCTCTCTCTCTATTTTCCTTACGCCTCTCTCTCTCCATTCCCTCCCCCTTCGTCACCTCTCTCTCTCTCGTCCTCTCTCTCTCTCTCATCTCCTCTCCTATCCTCTCTCTCTCTCCTCCCTCCGCCTCTCTTTTCTCTGTATCTTAACCTTTCTCTCTTTATTTACTTTACTCCGTAAGCACGTGCGAAACATCTTCCCAAAGTTCTCTCCCTTCTTGCCTTAATCACTCCTACCCCTCCTACCCCCCCCCACTCACCCCCCCCCGTCCCCCCCGTACCCCTACCCCACCCCCCCCCCCCTCTCTTTACCGTAGCTCGGGCACGGGAAGGCACGCAGTTCAATACTCCGACGGCGTGGCGAAATTCCGTGAAATTTTGGATTCTATGGATTTTTTTTTTTTCTCTCTCGTCTTCTCTTCTATATTCTCCTCCTTTCAATGTCTCCTCTCTTTCGTTCTTTCTCTCTCTTTTCTGTTTATTCACTCTCTTGTTTCTGTCCTTTCATTCTTTTTCCCTCCCTATGTCTCTCTCTCGTCTCACTCTCCTTTTTTCTTCCCTTTCTATCTCTCTCTCTATCTCTAGTCATCTCGCTCTCTCCTCTCTCTCCTCTCTCTCTTCTCTCTCTCTCTCCTCACCTCTCTCTCCTCTCTCTCTCTCTCTCCTCCTACGCATCTCCCTCTCTCTCTCTCTCTCTCCTCTCTCTCTCCTCGCTCTCTTTTCTATTCGCCCCTTCTTCCTCTTTCGCTCTCTCTCTCCTCCCTCCTCTCTCACCCCTCTCTCCTCTCTCCTAATCTCTCAGCTCTCTCTCCTCTCTCTCTCCTCCTCCTCTTCTCTCTCTCTCTCTCTCTCTCCCTCCTACGCTCTCCGCTCATCTCGCTCTTTCCTACGCTCTCACCACTCTCTTCATCTCTCTCCGCGACAATAGCGGCCAAGAGTTGTTTTCGCTTTTGGGTCGTTTTTCGTCCTCTGTGACTAATTTATTCTACTGTTGAACGGATTTTTGACCGGACATTAATTCGCCGTGCTAAAAGTCCAGCCATGGGGATTATGTCCCTTGGATATATATCCGATTTTATATTGCCAATTGATGGGATATGTATATAGGTCCTGCTCTTGTTTATCTATCTATCATATTCAGTATGTCTATTGTACATTTGTTCCTATTTATCTGTTTCTCTAATATCTACCATCTATCTACGTATTCTGCTCTCTCTCTCTTCTCTCTCTCTCTCTGTAATGCACACACAT
>NW_028234436.1:5317529-5327247 GCF_977035675.1 Penaeus japonicus
GAGAGAGAGAGAGATGTGGGGAGAGATAGATAGATAGAGAGAGAGAGAGAGAGAGAGAGAGAGAGATGTGGGGAGAGATAGATAGATAGATAGACTGATAGACAGATAGATAGAGAGATAGATAGATAGATAGATAGAGAGAGAGAGAGAGAGAGAGAGAGAGAGAGAGAGAGAGAGAGAGAGAGAGAAAGAATATCAGCCCCCCCCCCCCCCCCACTTGCTACCTCTCAACCTAATGTATCTGTGCTTCCCCTTTAGCTATATTACTCTTCACACTCGAGCCTTTTCACGCGAAGAAACACCAGTTGGACAGCGTTTCTCGAGTGGGTAATAAATGTCTTTAAGAGAGAAAATATATGACAGCAACCTCATTACATTTTTCTTCTACCATAGCCTCCCTCTTTCACTCTTTGCATCTCACCCTTGGATACGAGGAAACACTAGTTTTGCAAAGTTAGATTAGGAATACGAGTAGCTTAAGCGAATGTGAAGGTATGACAACTTTCTTCACCTTATGCTATTATCGTCTCCTTTATCATGTTTTGCCTTGCATCTTTGCACTCCGGGAAAAGAGCACCTCAGTATTATTTGTAAAACGGTTAAAATTTTGTCCTTAAGTGTGTATGTGTGTGTGGGGGTGGGTGGGAGGGGGGGCACTGCAGGTTGAACCCCCCTCCCCCCTCACCGAATTACCGTACACTACCGTATGCTATCACCCTCACCTAAAGCTATCACCCTCACCTAAACCTATCACCCTCACCTAAAGCTATCATCACCCTTTCCACTCCACCCTAAAAAATCCCCCTTCACGCCTCACCTTCGACTATCACCCTACACACTTCACCCCAGACTATCACCCCCTTCACACCTCACCCTCGCTGCCACCCACAAGTAGCGTCAGTCGAGCGTGTGACGCAACACCGGACTACATACCTGTCACCTGTCACGCCCCTACGGTCTGGAGGCGAACCTACAAATCTATTTTTGTTTTCACTTTGTTCCGAGGCCGAGGAACTTTGCACTCAACTTGCCTGTCGCGGTGCCTGACGGAGGCCTGTGTGAATGGGGGGTGGGGGGGTGGGGGTGGGGTGGAGTGAGGGGGGGGGGGGCAAGGGAGGGACGGGGGGGGTGGGGGGGGGTTAGTTTAGTTGAGTTGGTGTTTTGGAGTTTTTTTTTGTTTTTTTTGGGGGGGAGGGGCGTCTGTAAGTTTCGTGGTTTCTCTTTAATTAGCTCTGTGAGCGTTTGTCTCCCCCCCCTCTCTCTCTCTCTTGCTCTCTCTCTCTCTCTCTCTCTCTCTCTCTCTCTCTCTCTCTCTCTCTCTCTCTATCTCTATATCTCTCTATCTCTCTCTCTCTCTCTCTCTCTCTCTCTCTCTATATATATTATAAATATGTATGTTTGTCAGTATATATGAAAATATCTCTCTCTCTCTCTCTCTCTCTCTCTCTTTCTCTCTCTCTCTCTCTCTCTCTCTCTCTATATATATTATTATATATATATATATATATATATATATATATATATATATTATATAAAAATATACTATATATATATATATATATATATATATATATATATATATATATATATAATATATATATATATATGATATGTATATTGATATATATATACACACATACACACACCACATATACACACACGAAACATACTATATTATATATATATATATATATATATATATAATATATATATATATATATTAATATATAAGAATATATATATATATATATATATATATATATATATATATATGCATATATATTTATTTATTTATTTATCTATTCATTTATTTATTCATTCATTTATTTATATATTTATATACTTATTCATTTATGTGTGTGTGCCTGTATGTTCGTCCATCTCCATGTCTTTCAATCACATAGCTATTTCGCTCCCCATCATAATATAGAATTTCCACATAGTTGCGTGGCATTGCAACATTGTCGAGCGAAATTACAAAGCTCAATCGTGCATCGGAAGGTTATCAATAGACCTGCTATGCGTTTTCATAAGTAGTACTATTACAAAACATAGTGTGTATTACTGAATGGATAAGGCGTGTTGTGTAACAGTTTGCGTTCTTGTGAACTCTTCATGTGTTACCAAGGCAACGTGGAGTATTCAAGCTGCTATCACTTTAGTATGTGCAAATTGAGACGAAGCAAATATGCTTAGACGTTCTCTAAACAGTATGCCAAATCATTTTACAGATCTGTATCATTCAAAAATTATGTATTTACTCACACACATGCATAAACATAGACGTATGCACACAAACAAACATAAACATTTCCTTCTTCTTCATCTTTCCCCATTCCCTCGTCCCCTCTCTCTCATCCCCCTTCTTATTCTTCCCCCTTGCATATTAACTCCTCCCTTCCCCTTGCCTTACCCCTTTTCATCCCTCCCCCCTCTCCCCTTCACCCTAATTCTTCCCCCTCCCCTCCCTCATTCCCTTACCCGTTTCCTCCCCCTACCCGATCTGCTTTTCTCCCCATCCCCTTACCCCTTTTCTCCCCCTCACTCCTCTTTTCTCTCCCCTCTCCCCCTCCCCCACCCACCCTTTTCTCCCCCCTCACCCCTCTTTTCTCTCCACTCTCTCCCTCCCCCACTCCCCCTTTTCTCCCCCCTCACCCCTCTTTTCTCTCCCTTCTCCCTCTCCCCTACTCCCCCTTTTCTCTCCCCCTCCCCCCACTCCCCCTTTTCTCCCCTCCCCTCCTCTACTCCCCCTTTTCTCCCCCTCACCCCTCTTTTCTCTCCCCCTCTCCCCCTCTCCCACACCCCTCTTTTCTCTCCCCCTCTCCCCCTCCCCCACTCCCCCTCCCCCCTCCCCCTCCCTCCCGTCGCAGCAGGCCTTCATGTACACATTAGCACATGAAGTAGCCTGCACGACACCAGCGCACAGTCCCGCTGTCTACTAAAGCCAGAGTTTATGTCCGCTCGACGCACGGATCCGGACACAATCTAAAATTACCCACAATATTATAATGTGACTCCGCTTGGTGGTCTTAGGTCTCCCCCTTCACCCCCCCTCCCCCCTCCTCCCTCTGATAGATAGTTCATCTTGGAAGGTGTTTGATGTGTTATTTTCTTCGTCTTCTTTTCTTATTTTTTTCTCTTCTTTTTGCTATTTTTCTTTGTTTCATCTAGTTTTTTACGCTCCATTTTATTCGCTTTCAACTGATTCTCTTTCTATCTACCCTATCAATCTATCTCTTATCTCTCTCTCTCTCTCTCTCTCTCTCTCTCTCTCTCTCTCTCTCTCTCTCTCTCTCTCTCTCTCTCTCTCTCTCTCTCTCTCTCTCTCTCTCTCTCTCTCTCTCTCTCTATATATATATATATATATATATATATATATATATATATATGTATATATATATATATCACTCTATCTATCAATCTCCCCCCCCCCCTCTCTCTCTCTCTATCTATCTATCTATCTATTTATCTATCTATCTCTCATTTAATTTCATTCCAGGCATAAGTCCTTGGAAGTGTTTTTTTTTTTCTTTTTTTTTACCCCCGTCGTATATAGAGGAAAAGGGCCATGTATTTCACTATCTCTCCCGCTCCGTACTTCTTTAGAGCTTTGCCACACACTATCTCGTCTAACTTATTACACAGATTATGGTGATGCTGAAGATCCTTCCTTATTTATCTGGGTTTTTTTTTTTTTTTTTTTTTTTTTTTTTTTTTTTTTTACTCTCTCGTTCATTCCATTGCTCCTTTTTCTTCTACTTTTTTTTTTTTTAATTCATTCTATTGAGCCTTCTGGGGACCCTTCATTGCGGGATAGATAGAGGGATATCAGAGCTCATCAAAATTCTGTTGTTTGCTCTATGGGATAATATATCTGACTTGTTTTTAATGTATTTGACGCCTCCAGCTCGTCTTGCTATCAGATTGTGGGACTATCTTGGCGTACATCTGTAGGGACAAACAGGACACACACGCATGTCTATATGTGTATGTGTGGGTGTGTATGTATGTTTGTGTGTATATGTATATATGTATATGTATATATATGTGTGTATATATATATATATATATATATATATATATATATATATATATATATATGTGTGTGTGTGTGTGTGTGTGTGTGTGTGTGTGTGTGTGTGTGTGTGTGTGTGTGTGTGTGTGTGTGTGTGTGTGTGTGTGTGTGTGTGTGTGTGTGTGTCTGTGTGCCTGTGTGTGTATGTCCATATACTTCCTAAATATAAAAATGCTTTGCACAAATTAACTCAGATTAGGCCCTTCTCTATCAAAAACAGGGACAAGAAGGAAGACCCACAAACATAGACAGAAAAGAAAGATAGATAAATATAAGAAAAGAAAAAGAATAAAACAAGGAAGACATGCAAGCAAATAAAAGAGTAAACCAAGAGCACAATTATTACAATTAAGAAAAAAAAAAAGAAAAAAAAGGAAGCAAATAAAGTGCATCCTGAGTGAGTTTGATGGAATTGCAGACATTTGCTTTCCTTTGATTTTCTGAGTGAGATTCGAGCGCTTGGTAAGACACTGAGAGGGCGGAGAAGAAGCGGAGAGGAAATGAGAAAGATAATGTAGGTGGGGGAAGGAGGAAACGGACAGAAGAAAGGGAGAGAGAGAATGAAAGAGAGAGAGAGAGAGAGAGAGAGAGAGAGAGAGAGAGAGAGAGAGAGAGAGAGAGAGAAAGAGAGAGAATGAGAGAGAGAGAATGAGAGAGAGAGAGAGAGAAGATAGAAAGAAGGAGAGAAGGAGAGAATGAGAGAAAGAAACCGAGAAGAAGAAAGAGGGAAGAGAGAGAAAGAAAAAGGAAAATTCGCGAGAGAGAGAAAAGATAAAATACCAAGCAGGAGATGGAGAAGAGAAGAAAATCTGACAAAGCGGAAGAAAGGAAGGAAGAGACACGTCGAAGAAGGAAACAAAGGAATGGAGAAACCAACGATAAATGTAGGGAAGAGGAGAAGGAGGAAATGAAGGAAGGGCGAATGAAAAGGAAACAGGTTATCAAGAAACAAAGGAGGGAAGAGATTATCAAGGGAAATTAGGAATGATGATAATGATAATGATAGTAAGTAATGAGGATTAGGAAGGGTAGTGGCAGCAATGATGATGAGGATGATGATGATAATGATATTGATAATAATGATAACGATAATTACAATGATGATAATAATACTAATTATGATAGAAATAATAATATGGTCATGATAATGAAAATGATAATGATATCGATGAGGATAATAATGATAGCAATAACAATAATGCTAATGATATTGATAGTAATGATGATGATGATAGTAATCAAAATTATGAGGATGATAATAATAGCAATAATGAAAATGATAGTGGTAATGATTATATCAGTAACAATAATAATGGTGATGATGATGATAATTATAACAAAAATAATGAAAAGGATGATAATGATGATAATGAGGATAACAATAACGATAATAATGATGATAATGATAATAATAATAATGATAATGATGATAATGATATTAACGAAGATAATAACAAAAACAACTATGATTATAAGAGCAATAATAATGATAATGATAAGTATAATAATAGTAATAATACTAATGCTGATAATACTGGTAAGAAATAATGATAATAAGAACAGCAGTAACAATTATGATGATAACGATGATAATGATGAATCCTCTCCCCACTCCCCCCCCTCCCTGCAATCAACCTCGCAAGCAACCCCTCCCCATCCCCTCCCCCTCCTTTCCCACTATACCCTCATCCTCGCAAGCAACCCCCCCCCTTGCCATCCGCCTCGCAAGCACCCCCCCCCCCCACACACACACCCCTGCCATCCACGCCTCGAACAAACCTCAATAACCCCGACGACATGGGGCGCGGGCGTGTGGGCGTGCGGGCGTGCGAGCGACACGGCGACGACATCTGGTTCGGTGTCTCTTCTGTCGACACGCCGCCCGCGGTCCTTATCTCTAACGAGCGCCCGCAAATAAGGGGCAGATTCCTTCCTTTCGCTCTTTCTCTCTCTGTGTCCCTCTGTCTCTCTCTCTCTCTCTCTTTCTCTGTCTCTCTTTCTCTCTCTCTCTCTCTCTCTCTCTCTCTCTCTCTCTCTCTCTCTCTCTCTCTCTCTCTCTCTCTCTTCTCTCTCTCTCTCTCTCTCTCTCTCTCTCTCTCTCTCTCTCTCTCTTCTCTCTCTCTCTCTCTCTGTCTCTGTCTCAGTCTCTCCTCTCTCTCTCTCTCTTTCTCTCTCTCTCTCTCTCTCTCTCTCTCTATATATATATATATATATATATATATATATATATATATATATATATTTATATATATATATATATTCATATATATATACATATATATATATTATATATATATATTATATATATATATATATATTTATATTTACATACATATATATATTATATATATATATATATATATATATATATATATATAAATATATTATATATATATATATATATATATATATATATATATATATATATATATATATATATATATATATATATATATATCACTCACTCACTGTCTTTCTCTTTCTGTCTCTCTCTCTCTCTCCTTCGTATTTGCTATCTTTATCTCTCTTTCTCATCAAAATCTATCGTCTTCCATTACTTCCCCTCTTCCATATATCTCCCACCCCTTTCTCCCCTCTCTATTCTCTCCCCGATTCCCTCTTCTTTTTCACTCTCCTTTCCCTTCTTCTTTCACTCCAAATTCCCTCTTTGTTTCTCTATCTCCTCTCCATTCTACTTTTTCTCTGATTCTCCTTTCTCCTCTGCCATCCTTTTCCTACCTTCTTCTTTTCCCTTATCTCCCTCTCCCCCTCTTCCTCTTCCTCTTCCCCCCCCCCCCTACTTCCCTCATCGTCGTCCCATTCCCTCTCCCCTCCTCTTCCCTCCCCTTCCCTCCCCTTCCCTCCTCTTCCCTCCCCTCCCCCCCCCTCCCCCCTCGGCAGCCTCCAATTAAAAAGGCGAAACCGAAAACCTTCCGATGTTTATCCCATCTGTTTCGGATATTTTTACAAGCTCTCCGGCCGAGTGCTTACAAGTCTTTACCAGTGGGCCGTGACGCGCTCAGACGGACGCCCCTTTCTGCGCCGGTTGACGTGTGTGACGGCGTGTTACGAGGGGGGAGGGGGGAGGGGAGGAGAGGGAGGGGGAGGGGAAGCAGAAGGAGGAGGAGGTGGGGAGAAAGAGTGAAGGGGGTATGGAAAAGGGGGATTGTAAATTTTGTGGTTCGTTGTGTTGCTGTGGGTGGGTTTTGGGAAGAGTTGCATGACAATACGCACACAAACAAACACATGTGTGTGCGTATAAATATATACACATACATACATACATATATATATATATATATATATATATATATATATATACATATATATATTTATATTTATATTTATTTACTTCTTTCTTTATTTATTTATGTATAACATGTACGAATGTGTGGATGATTTGTAATTCTGTCCATCTGTTATAAATGCATTCTCTTCCGATCATAAAAGCCAATGTGTGACACTTCCCCACTTTGATATTACAACTGCATCAAAATAGCGTCATAGTCTGTCAAAGCTAAAATCTTTTCGCATATGATTCCAAGCGACCAGACTTAAAGAGACAGATATTACGAAACACATCACAGCAATGACATTATGTTCGACACCAACTTCCCGGGCAAGACAAGTAGAAACAAACAAAGCAAATAAACAAAGGAATAAACAAAAGTGCCTTCGACGTTTATTCTCGTTTTCTCTCCAGAGACACAATCATATTTTTCTTTCCTTAGAGAACATCCATGGGAAGAATTCTTACTTACGAATAGACAAACAGTTTGTAATACATAACACGTGTAAACTCAAACAAAAGCCATAATTCTCAAGACCATTTCCTTTGGCGTCAAGATAGCTTCTTCGGACAGTCCAGTCAAAGAGGTTTGGAAAAAGATGGGAATTTTGAACCCTTTCGTTTTCAAAAAAGGCGAATTTTGGTTTGGTTTAGATTTAGTTTTGCGTTTGTTTAGATCACTTTATTATTGTTGTTATCCCTGTGGCTCCATCATTTTCTGTTTTTATTTCTCTCTCGCTCTTTTTCTTTCAAGTGCCCCCCCCTCCTTTCTTACCCACTCTCCATTTCTGACTCTATTTCATTCTCATCTATAATAATCTTCAGTAATCCTGTCTTTTCTTTATTCCTTCATTCGCAATAACGGGTTTTCTCTAATATTTCTCGCCCGACCTTTTTCTTCGTCATTATGCCTTGACCTTATCTTCGGAATTACGACAAGAAACACCGAAATTGGGTCATTACGTGTTTATATACTTTGTCATTCTTATGATCGTATTTCTCTTTCTTCTCGTTTGTGTCATGTTTTATCACGGAATCTATCTTTTTAGTTTTCATTTCTTTCTTTCTTTTTTTCTACTGTTTCTTGTTTTACCATTCTTTCTTTCTTTCGCGTATTTAATCTTTCATTTCTTCCTTTCGTTTTACAGTCTTTATTATCGTTTTATTCTCTCCTCCCTTATTTTCTCCTTCTTCCTTCCATCTTCTCTTTTTTTCTTCTCTATTCCTCTTCCTTCTCCTCATTCACGTTCCATCGTCTCCTCATCTTTCAGTCAATATTTCCTCCTATTTCTTGTCTCGTTTGTTCATCACCTCCCTTTCCCCTTTCCCAATTTAACGGCCCATATTCTTCTTCCTTGTTTATTAACCCTCTTTTTCCTCTCCTTTGTTTATTAAACCTCTATTTCTCTTCCTCGATTATCAACCGATTTCTCTCTTCTTCTCCTGAAAAATTCCTCATAAATTATGTTCCGGACTTTCATGCAGTTATATTTTTACACATTCCTAGTTATATACATTCATACTTTCATACTTTCATGCTTATATGTTTCATGTGTCATGCTTCCATACCTTCATATGTTTATGTTTTTATGTAATTATGCTATTATACTTTCATGATTTTATCACTTTCATATATTCATATTTTCATTTTTTTTCTACTATCACGCTTTCATACCATCATACTCTCCTGCGTTCATACTCTCATATGTTCTACTCTCCACTCATTTATCTCCCCCTTCTCTTGTTTCCCCTTTCGCTCCACGCCCCTGAGCCCTACTCCCCTTAACCCCTGGTTCTTTCCCTGACCTTCCCTGACCTCCCCTGACCCGCCCTGCCCCTTCGGAGGCCGTTAGTTTAATGAGGAACGAGGTGGAGGCTATGGGGCGTGAGATGGAGGGATGGGGGTGGAGGGAGGGATGGAAAGGGAGGGGGGTGGAGGGAGGAAGGGAAAGGGGGGTGGAGGGAGGAAGGGAAAGGGGGGTGGAGGGAGGAAGGGAAAGGGGGGTGGAGGGAGGAAGGGAAAGGGGGGTGGAGGGAGGAAGGGAAAGGGGGGTGGAGGGAGGAAGGGAAAGGGGGGTGGAGGGAGGAAGGGATAGAGGGGTGGAGGGAGGAAGGGAAAGGGGGGTGGAGGGAGGAAGGGAAGGGGGGAGGTGGAGGGAGGAAGGGAAAGGGGGGTGGAGGGAGGAAGGGAAAGGGGGGGGGAGGGAGGAAGGGAAAGGGGGGGGGAGGGAGGAAGGGAAAGGGGGGGGGAGGGAGGAAGGGAGAGAGGGGGGGCGGCGGGAGGGATTGATCGGAAAGAAAAAAAACAAAAAAAAAATAAATGGAGAGAAGGCGAGATATGGATTGAGGCGCAG
>NW_028234436.1:5327347-5329847 GCF_977035675.1 Penaeus japonicus
TCTCTCTCTCTCGCTCCTTCCTCCCGCTTCCTCTCTTCTTGGCAAACTTCTTCTCTCCCTTCTTCTCTCTCTTTCTTTCGCTCTCTCTCTCTCTTTATTTCTCTCTCTCTTGCTCTTTCCTTCGCTGCCATCTTTCTCTACCTTCCTCTTTCTCTCCCTCTAATTCTTTCTTTAAGAAACCCCTACTCTTTCTTCCTCTCTCTCTTTCCGCTTTCCCTCTCCTCCACCCTCTCTCCTTTTCTATCTCTCTCTTTTTTTCTCTCTTCCCTGTGCCCCCCCCCCTTTCTCTCTCTCTCCCTCTCTCTCTCTCTCTCTCTCTCTCTCTCTCTCTCTCTCTCTATCTATCTATCTATCTATCTATCTCTCTCTCTCTCTCTCTCTCTCTCTCTCTCTCTCTCTCTCTCTCTCTCTCTCTCTCTCTCTCTCTCTCTCTCTCTCTCTCTCTCTCTTCCTCTTTCCCTCTTCCCCACCCTCTCTCCTTTTCTCTTTCTCTTTCTCTTATTTTTTCTCTTATCCCTACGCCCCTCCTCTCTCTCTCTCTCTCGCTCTTCCTTCATCCTCCTACCCTAAATCTTCCTATCTCCTCCTTCTCCATCTTCCTCCATCCCTTAAGTCCTTCTCGTTCTTCATACGTCTTCTTTCCTTCCCCTCTCATTTATCAAGTCCCTCAAGTTTCCCCTTATTTGTCTCGTCTCTTTGCCTCCTTTTTCTTTTCTTTTTTTTCATTCTTTGCTTCCTTATTCTCGTTGTCTTTCCCCTCTTTGCCTCCCCCTTTCTCTTTTATTTCTTCTTTTTTCTCTTCTCCTTTCCCCTTTTTTACTTCTTCCTTTCCCTCTCATACTTACTATTACTTCTGTTTCTTTGCTGCTCATTCTCTTCCTTCTTTTTTTCCTTGATAATATATATTTTTTTCTATTTTCATTTCGATTTTCTTCTTTCGTTCTTTTTTCGTCTGATATTAATCTTTTATTTATTTATTCTTCTCTTATCTATTAATTCTTCTCTTGTTATTCTTCTCGTTCTTTTTCTTTTCTTCTTCTTCTTCTTCTTTTTCCACTTCAACATCCTCCTCATCATCTTCTTCTTCGCTGCCTCTTCCTCCTCCTCCTCCTCTTTCTTTCTTCTTCCCATTACCTCCCTTCCCCCTCCATCCCCCTCCCCCCCTTGGTATTCAAGCAAGTTATCTTTTTCTCTCCGGAGAAGAGAGGGAAAAAAGAAGAAGAAAAAAAAGAAGAGGAAAAGATGGGAAGGAGATAGATGGAGGAGAAGAGGGAAAAAATAATGAAGGAAAGAGGCTTCTCGCAACTCTGTAATTACTGTATTTGGTGCGTTTTTTTTTTTTTTTTTTTTTTTGGGGGGGGGGGGAGAGAAAGGAGATGGAGAGGGAACCGAGGAGGAGGGAGGAAATGGGGGAGGAGATGAAGGAGGGAAGAGAGAAAAGGTGGAGGAGATATAGGAATGGGAAGAGGAGGTAGAGAAAGAAGAGGAGTAGATAGGGGGGAAGAAGGAGAAGAAAATTATATTGATGATGATGATGGTGATGATGATGATGATGAGGAGGAGGAGGAGGAGGAGAAGGAAGATGATGATGAACACGAACAACTATAACAAAAACAACATTATGAACAAAAAACGGTCTTACTGAAAAAAAAATATATATTCCATTGAGAATTTGAAAAAAAGGTCAAGCGAATTAATTCATCGCTAAAAGCAAAACAGAAACACCAAGAAAAAGACCAGTAAATACAACCACTTTCCTTAATTAAAAGTAACACGATTCCCCTCTCTCTCTCGGCCGCAAATCCTCTCAAGCTGCGGACCAAAAGCTTATGATTCAACTAACACATGTTAAAGCTTACAGCATTACCCATATGATGCTGTAATCCATAGTGCTGTTATCATGTCTACTCTGGTTTCCGCGCCTTATCTCTATTATCATTTGATCCCTGTTTATCTCCTTGCTTAAGCCTATTTTTTTTATATATATCTCAGATAAAGCTTGGTGTATCCTGCTTATGTCTTCTTCATATCCGTATTATCGTCAGTCCTGTCCAATCAGCTGATTTGATTTCCGTAGAAATATGGATAGATTATGAGAGCAGGACTGACTGCCAGTTAGGTGACTCTAAATATCATCGAATATTACTCGATCCTCATAAAAACCGGAGATTCATAAACGATAAGAAGTAGATAAATACATAAACATAAAAAGATATAAGTGCCATCATAAATGCCGCGCACAAGCCAGCCTTTGGATCCGCCTCTCAGTGATCCCAAATAAGGCAGAATTAAGACTGATGTAAAGATATCCATGTGCGGTTGGATCCCATAAAAGCGTATAGGAGAGACTAAAGAACAAATGAGCATCGCAGTGAAGAGGTGGGAGGAGCCTATGCTTGATGACGTCATTAGCAAGGCTCGAAGCATCTGGCGGAGATCATTACGAGACGAAAGATGATTTGATGACGAAAATAACGACTGGCATGGCATTCGAAAGGTA
>NW_028234436.1:5346554-5350473 GCF_977035675.1 Penaeus japonicus
TCATCTTTTTTTTCTTCTTCTTCCTCCTCCTCCTCCTCCTCCTCCTCTTCCACTTCCTCCACTTCACCCTTTTCCATTCTTACTTCTATTTCCCTTTCCCTCCTCCTCCTCCTCCTCCTCCTCCTCTCCCCCCCCCCTCTCTCTCTCTCCTTGCTTGCCTCTTGCTTGAGTCTAAGCGAACGTTAAGCCAAGGTTTCTGTCTGGATTGCATGTGCTTGTAAGTCATTTCTGAGGAAGGCGAAGATGTTCTCAGCTCTATCCCCATACGTGCTTGCATTTGCCTCGCCCCCCCCACCCTCTTTTTAATATCTAATCACGATATGTGATCACCCACCCCCCACCGGAACACCCCCCCCGCCACCACACCGAATCGAAGTATGTGCACTTCGCAACGGAGCCCCCCCGGCGAGACGCTTCTGCCTGCTTGCTGTTTGCTTGCTGCGAATTGTTTATTTTTTCTTGATTCTGTTTTCCTTTTTTGTGTCTGTTTTTTTTCTATGTCTTTTTTTTGTATTTTATTTGTTTACGTTTGTCTGTTTCTGTCTCCATGGATATCTAAAACCTAATTAACTACCATTTTCCTTTCATATTTATCTATATATTTATGTGTTTATCTGTCATTTTTATATTAATTTGTTTGTTTATTGATTGATTCATTCATCTATCTATTTATCTATGTATCTATGTAACTTTCTGTGTGTCTACATCTCTCTCTTTTTATCTGTCTGTTCACCGCTCTGTCTGTCTTCTTTTTTGTCTTTGCCTATTTCCCTCTTTCTCTTTCTCTAGATTCCCCTTCCCTCGCTCCCTCCTTCTGCCAATCTCCTTTCCCCCTCCCTCCCCCTCCCTCCCACCCCTTCTCTCTTCCCTTCTTCCCTATCTCCCTTCCTCTGTCAATCTCCTTTCTCCCCTCTCTCATCTCTCTCTATATATATCACTCTTTCCTCCCTCCCTCCCTCCCTCTATCCCTTCCTCCCCCACCCCTCCTTCTGCCAATCTTTTTCCTTCCTTTCCCTCATCCCTCCCTCATTCAACCAATCCCACCTTCCCCCTTCCCCCTCCCCCTCCCCTCCGCCCAACCACCACCACCCCACCCCACCCCACCCCCACCCTTTCCCCTCACCCCCAACCACCCCCACCCCACCCCCACCCCACCCCCAATCCCCGCCCCGCCCCTCCCCGTCGTATATCTTGGAAGGATCAACAGAAAACGTCGCACCAACCAAAGGAAACTCTTCTTTAACTAATTAGTAAAAAAACACTTCTATCTCTTTTTTCTTCTCCCACTGTTTGAAAAAAGGAGGAAAGAAAGGCCATAAGAAAGAAAAAAAGTAAAGCAGAGAAGAAGATTAAGAAGATGAAGAAGAAGATGATGATGAAGAAGAAGATGATGAAGAAGAAGAAGAAGAAGAAGAAGATGAAGAAAAAGAAGAAGAAGATGAAGAAGAAGAGGAAAAAGATGAAGAAGAAGAAGAAGAAGAAGAAGAAGAAGAAGAAGAAGAAGAAGAAGAAGAAGATGACGAAGAAAGAAGAAAAAGAAGAAGATGGAGAAGAAGAAGAGAAGAAGAAGAAAAGGAAACAATGACAAGAAGAAGAAGACAGGAGATGAAGAAGACAGGAGATGAAGAAGACAGGAGATGAAGAAGACAGGAGATGAAGAAGACAGGAGATGAAGAAGAAGAAGAAGAAGATGAAGAAGAAGAAGATGAAGAAGAAGAAGAAGATGAAGATGCAGAAGAAGAAGAAGAAGAAGAAGAAGAAGGTGAAGAAGAAAAAGCAAGATCTGAATGAGATGTAGATTTCAAAAATGTATTTGTTACAGACGCCGGTCGGAGGAACCTTCAGTGGGAGGGAGTGAAATGTGATCTTTGTGACTTTTTTATCTTCTTTTTTTTCTTTCTTTCATCTAAATGCCATTTTTTTTTTGTAAGCCGTCACGTCTTGGCTGAAGGAAGATGCCTTGGAAAAGTGTGTGTGTTTGTGAAATCATGCAAGGGTTTCTATTTATGCTCAAACACGCGCATACATATACAGACACCCACACATAGGCACACACACTTACCCACAAAAATACACAAACACAAACACACACATACGCACACTTACACACACACAGACACACACACACACACACACACACACACACACACTCATCTAAACACAAATGCAAACACATATACTGACATGCACACACATACAAAAACACAAACAAACACACACACACACACAAACACACACACACACACACGCACACACGCACACCCAGAACATACTCGCACATCACGCATGGTGGTCACATCACGTCAACTTCCAAAGAGGAAAGAAAATATACAAAATCATTTTCCTCTCGACCTCCCCTTATCTTGTGTCAATTCTTCTTGGCCATCAAGTGAGACAGGTTGGTACATGCCGCCAGCACCTTCATTTGGAAAAGAAAACAAAAATAATTCAAGAATAGGTAGAAAAAAAGAAGAAGAAAAGAAAAAAGAAGAAGAAGAAGAAGAAGAAGAAGAAAAAACAATGTTGTTTGTACGTGTTGTCTCTTGGCAGTATATGGGTTCCAGTGTATCCACTACATATAATTTTTTTTTCAAGTCATATATTTTCTGTGACAACACTGTCTCCGATCGGCCATCAAAGCGTTCTCTGTTGTTCTTTCGTTTACGCATGAATAATGTAGACAAACACTCTCATTCATCAAAACAAAAAGTCACTGTTGTCAATAGCAAGACACAGCGGCGATCTGGCGGAGGGATTAGCATTGTGCGATATCATGATGCGAGGGGCGGCTGGCGAAGCCGCTCTTATGGCTTGTATTTATTTATCATCTTTTTTAGCTGAATCGGCCCGCTTTTGTGACTTTGTTTATATCCAAATAAAACAACACCCATCCCCCCCCCCACCCCCCCCCCCCCCCCCCCCCCCCCCCCCCCCCCCCCCCCCCCCCCCCCCCCCCCCCCCCCCCCCCCCCATGCACAAAACACACACACAGACACACACTCACACACATCACCACACGTGTAGATGTGTGTATGCACCATGTGAGGTATGTGTGTGTGTGTTTATATATATATATATATTTATATATATATTTTATATATATAGTATATATTATATATGTATATATATTATATATAATAATATATTATATATTATATATATATAATATAATATATCATATATATATTATATATACACACACCACACACACACACACAACACACACACACACACACACACCCCACCCCCACACACACCCACACACACACACACACCCCACACAGACACAACACACACAAACAACATAACATACTATTATAAATATATGTATATATATATATTCATATGTGAAATGTATTATCAGATAATAGACAATATATAATATATGTATATATATATATACATATATATATATATATAGTATATATATCATATAATATATGATATATATCTTGTATTAGAATTGATATATAATATTATATAATATATATATATATATATAATAGATATACTCACAAGTGACGATACTAGAACGCTCATTACGCATTACATAGACTCGCATAGACATATACATTACATTAATCAATATATAGTATGTTAATATGTTAATAATATATATATAATGATTTATATAGATAATTGTAGATATAATTATTATATATATTATGTCTAAATATATATATATTATATAGATATGATATATTTATATTATATATATGTAATTTAATATATATATATATATATAATATATATATATATATATATACACTTTATATCATTAATATTTTATATATGATCATTTATATAGATATATACACACACACACACACACCATACGCACAATATACTGCATTATATAATATATTTATTATATATATTTTATATATATATATATATATATATAAATATACACATATAT
>NW_028234436.1:5353073-5355573 GCF_977035675.1 Penaeus japonicus
AGGGGGGAGGGGAGGGGGAGGGGGGAGTGGAGGGGAAGGGAGGGAGGGGGAGGGAGGTGGAGTGAGATGGGAGAAGAGGAGATGGAGGGGGGTTGGGACGGGAAGGAGGGAGGGAGGGGGAAGGAGGGAGAGGGGGAAGGGGAGTGAGATGGGAGAAGAGGAGATGGGGAGGGGGGACGGGAAGGAGGGAGGGAGGGAGGGAGGGAGAGGGAGGTGGAGTGAGATGGGAGAAGAGGAGATGGATGGGGGTGGAGGGGGAAGGAGGGAGGGAGTGAGGGAGGAAGAAAAGGAGATGAAGAGGTGAAGGGGCTAGGATGAAGAATAGAAGATGAAGGGTGGAGGGGGGTGAGGGAGAAGAGGAGATGAAGAGGTGAAGGGGGGTAGGAGCAAGAAGAGATGAGGGAGAGTGTGAGGGAGGAAATGAAGGAGGGAGGGATAGTGTGACGAATGGAGGAAGAGAAAGAGGGTGAGGCAAAGAAGAGAAAAGGAGAGGAAGGGATAGAAAGAAGAAGAGGGGGAGAAAGGGGTAAAGGGAAAGAGAGAGAGGGTGGGAGGGATGGGAAGAAGCAGAGAAAGATATGGAAAGATGGAGGGAGGGAGGAGAAAGGGAAAGGGGGAGGAAGGAAAGGAGACACAAAAATGGTGGGAAAATAATGTGAAGGGGTTTGGCGAGGGCGGTCGGGGCAAAAGAAGGCGCTATGATGCAAAAATTGTGAGGAAAAGGATGTATTATTTTGTCATATAAAATATCATGAGGATGAAACACGCGCAACAAAGATAATAAAATAAGAAATACTGGTATGATGAAATGAAGAACATTGTGATTGTGAAACATGGAGATAGTGTGATGGTGACTGTAGGTGAAAATTGGTTATGATTAAAGCCAAATCAATATTATTTTTGGTCATCCCTTGTCATGAATGAAAATTATACCTAAAAAATAGTCTTATTAAATAACATCATAATTCCATATCGGTCATTATAATCATTATGATCTTTAAATCTTTGCAATTACTGACATTCCCATAATGGAACTAAAAATCGCACTTAATTGACCAATTAACCTCGAGAAAAAAAAACTAATTAACAATGCCATAACGACAACTATCTATCTCGTAATTGCTGTAATTAACCAAATTATCAATTGGGCTTTTACCCCGGGTCGTAATAGGTAGTTAAGTCGTCCTTATCGCTATAGTGACGTCGGACGATTCCTAGTCCATTAGCTAATGGTGAGCAGATCATACCGGAGTCGATAAGCAAGTACTTGTGTGTCGTTGTTGTTTTTATCTTCTTTTTCGTAATCGTATTTTGCGTTTTTTTTCATAAACGACGGATTGTTGTGGGTGGATGTGTGTTTGTTGTGGGGCGTCGAAGCATGCGTTAAAGAGACATTAATATTCAAATGTATGGCGTACATTACTGTGCGGGTAAGCGGTAGGTCGTGTGTGTGCTTCGTCATACATGATGTGTGTGTACGTGTATACACACACACACACAGGTGTATACATATATATATATATATATATATATATATATATATATATATATATAATACATATATATATATACGTATATATACATATGCATATATATGTATATATACATATGCATATATATGTATATATATATTTATATCTATATTTATATATGCATATATAAGTATACATACATATATATATACACGAATGCATCTATTTTAACGCACACACACCTATATATATATATATATATATATATATATATATATATATATATATATATATATATATATTGTTATATGTGTGTGTGTACATGTATATATCTATGCACACATCTAGAAATACATACATACAAGCATATATACATATATATATCTGTATGTATGTACATATGTATGAAACGCAAACGCACGCACGTACGCACACACTCACACACACACACACACACACAAACACACACGCCCGCACGCATGCACTCCACCGCGCCCCCTTCGTGCAGCGGGGCCATCGCATCGCCGCCGCCGCCGTGGTCGTTAGCGGAGATCGCCTGAGGGAAGTAGTTAGGACGGGGGGAGGGGGGAGGAGGAGGAGGTGATGCTGACCGTTAGAGGGGTAGTCAGGGGGGAGGGGTAAGAGGGAGGGAAGGAGGAGGGTGAATTTTACTTCACTACAGGTGGTACCATTATCTATCTCTCGGCCGAAGACTGAAAAATTGTGTTTAAATTAACCGAATCAGTTTTATGTTTGTGTGAATGAATACCTGCTCGGCCGCGTGGGAGTCATATCAATATGTCACATGACATGACATGGGAAAAGACGTTAAGGGCGGCTTCCAGACTCCGTGTCGTCGGATCTGGGTTTACAGTGTGCGCTTACGCACTATTGTGTACGGATGTATTTATGTACTGTGTGTCTGTATGTGGATGTCTACCTACTTATATGTATATAAATGTGTGTGTGTATGTATGTATCTATCTATCAATCTATTTATCTATATCTATATATATGTATATATATAC
>NW_028234436.1:5365573-5375573 GCF_977035675.1 Penaeus japonicus
TTTTTTTTTTTTTTTTAAATAAAGGAAATTTATTTTTTCCCCCCCCCCCCCCCCCCCCCCCCCCCCCCCAAGGCCAAAAAAGGGGGCCGGGTTGGGGGGGGGGGGGGGGGGGGGGGGGGGGGGGGGTTTGAAATAAAAACCCAAAAAAAGGGGGGGAAAAAAAAATTTTTTAAAAAAAAAATGTTTTAAAAGAAAAAGAAAAGAAAAAGAGGGGGAAAAAGAAAAGGGGAAAAAGGAAAAAGGGGGGGTTTTTAAAAAAAAAAATAAAAAGGGGAAAATAAAAAAAAAAAAAAAAAAAAAATTTTAAAAAAAAAAAAAGGAAAAAAAAAAAAAAAAAAAAGGGGGGGGAAAAATTAAAAAAGAAAAAAAAGGGGGAAAAGGAAAAGAAAAACCCCGGGGGGCCCCCGGGCCCCCCCCCCCCCCGGGGGGGGGGGGGTGGGGGGGGGGGGGGGGGGTTTGGGGGGGGGGGGGGGGGGGGAAAAAAAAGGGGGGGGGGGGAAGGGGGGGGGGGGGGGGGGGGGGGGTTGGGGGGGGGGGGGGGTTTAAATTTCTTTCCCCCCCCCGGGGGGGGGCCCCGAAAACCCCCTTTTGGGGGGCCCAAAGATCGTTTGGAAGGAACTAGCTGTGGAAAATTGGATTTCATTAGTTCTAAATATCACCGATATTATTGATTAATAAGTTTCCCGGCTCCCGCCCGCGCATGTTTGTGTGTGTTTGCGTGTGTGCGTATGCGTGTGAGTGTGCGTGTGCGTGTGCATACGTACTTGCGTGTATGATATTGTGTTACTATACTCAGGTTATATGTTACGCTGATGTAGCTCTTCTCTTGCTTCTTCCCCCCCCCCCCCCCCCGCACGCGCCGGGGGCGAGATTCCGGGACTAAATGTATTTTAATAGGGCCTATGGGATGCTGTGGAGGGAGGGGAACGTGGGGGGGGGTGGGGGTGGGGGGGGTGGGGGTGTGTGGGGGGGGGTGTGGGTGAATTTGAACAGGTAGTATAATAGTAGCAGTTACTTTAAACTTACAGTCGATAGCAAGGAGATTATATAAGGTACTGTATTTCGAGAGTGTGATAGATTTTGAGTGGAGAGAGGAGAGAAGAGTAAGAGGTGTGGCAGAGAGAGAGTGTGGTGAAAGAGAGGAGAGAGGAAGAGAAGGGGAGGAGAGAGGAGAGGAGGAGTGGGGTAGGAGGAGAGGAGGAGAAGACGAAAGACCCCGCGCCTCGGAGAGAGAGAAAGAGAGAGAGAGAGACTTATATGGATGACAGAGACTTATATAATGAAGTAGATTAATAATAAAACATAAAAAAAAACATGAGAGACAGTATACAAAAAAAAAGAAAAAAAAAAGAAATGAAAACAAAATAAGAGAAAGAGAAAGGAAGAGAATAAATATCTTCTAATCGCTCGCAGCGAAAATGAAAGAGAAAATATATGCGCTCATGCGAGGGGAAGAAGCACAGAAGAAAAGGCGCGCTCACGGTATGTATATAAGCCCCCTTGCTTGGTCAGCGCTCGGCACACTTCACTCCGCCGCAATGCGGAAGGGGAGAGGGAAGTGGCAGTGGGAAAGGGTGGGGTTGATTTGTATATGGGTGGGTGGGGGGGTGAGAGGGAATGAGAGACGTAACTGTTGGGGGAGGGGAAGGGGGAGGGAGAGGGGGAGGGGGGGAGATAGTGGCAGGTGGTGAGAGATTCGCTTAGAGGCTCCTTCGTCACGACGCTGTCAGTCGGAACGGGCGAAAGCGCAGGACCTTTTGGAGTCGCCACAGATCGATGGAAGGAACACAGAGGAGGAATCTTGTGAATGGAAATACTTTATTTTCGTGGCCTTTTTTTCTCTCTCTCTCTCTTCGCTCGAGCCGCTGCACGATTTCGACACCATAGGCAGTCCCTCGCACGGAAATAAAGGTGGCCGTCCAAGCAGCTTGCCTCTGGCCTTCTCACCTGCAGTCTTACCTGTAAAAGAGGTTTATGCATGTAATAGCGGCCGTAGCTCCAGGGCGTCAACTCCTTCGTCAGGGGGGTCCTGGCCAGCCTTTTCCCAGCCTCAGGGAGTCGGAGGGCCCTGGGAAGTCCTTCGAACCGTAGGAGGTTCACCCTTACCTGCAGGGGGCCATACCTTCCTACCCTACATATTACCGAATGTCTACACGGGAATTTTCATTAGTTGGGAGGAAGGAATGTCTATTAAATTAGACTCCGTCTCGGAGAGTTCAAACATCAACGCCAAAATGGGTGTTCTACCACTGAAGAGCACATAAAAACGAAGGGAAAAAAAGAGAAGAAAAGAGAAAAAAAGGATAGCATCCAAGACAATATATTACGTCGTGAAAGTAACGAAGCCTCGTTCCGGGCATCGTGCACACCAGCCTCCCTCTTTCCTTAAGGGCTGACTGGGCCGTGGCGTGTTGACAGCCCGGGGAACCACGTACACGCTGCTCGGCTTTCCTTAAATCACAAATTTAATGCACCAGCGCCCATTATGGGTCGAGGGCGGGAGGGGGGTGAGGGGCCAGGGGGCAGGGGGGGAGTCCTGGAGGAAGGAGGCGAACCATCGGCGTCGAGGCATTCATTCGAGTGCGTTAATGACCTCTATAGCGAAAGGATTAGATTCCAAGACACCGAAATCTTGTAAGAACAGCACCTGGGTCTTCTCACCAGGTACGACCCTAACTGTGTATGAGGTGGACCTTAACGTGGGATAACTAAGGCTTGTGTGGCTATTTGCGTTTATATGTGAGGCTTGTTTGTGTGTATTTTGTTATTTTCTTCTTTTTTTTGTAGGCGCATGCGTGTGTGTGTGTGGTTTGAGTGTCAGTGTTTTGATATGATTTTTTTTTGTATGAGTTTTTTTCTTTGTGCATGTGTATGTGCGTGTGTGTGTGTGCGTGCGTGTGTGTGTATGTGTGTGTGTGTGTTTGTTTGTGTGTGGCGTGCGTGCGTGTGTGTGTGTGTGTGTGTGTGTGTGTGTGTGTGTGTGTGCGTGCGTGTGGGTGTGTGTGTGGGTGGGTGTGTTTGTTGATACGGACAATATCCTAAACAAACAAACATAATAAAACAATGCTAAAAAAAACATAATAACTTTTGGGTTCATTTGTGATACGGTTGAATATTACACAGCAAAACATAGCAAAGCCTACGCAGTGCTACTTGTGCCATAGCGACGAGCGAGTTGAAATAATGCCATAACCTTCAATAATATGGAATGCTTATTACCGTACAATAACATATAATAGAATGGTCTGTTTATGACTGGGTTTTCATTCATGGAATCATGTATAGTCCCATAGAGTTTTATGCGTGCAAGCATTAGAGTAAATGTAAATTTTGTGTGCTCTCATAAAGCAAAATTGCTTCTGTTAAATATTCATATTAGATATTTTTTGCTACATTTGCTGGCATGATATCTATGTAATTGGTGTTGTCATTATCACAGTTATTTTCGTTATTTTACTTATATCATCTACATTTTCATTATCATCTATTGCTGATCGTAATAATCATCATTACCACTATCATTGTCATTATCATAAATCTTATTCATCGTCATAGTCATAATTATCATAATTTTCGTCACACCATTTTATGGCAACATCATTATTATAATCCTCATAATCATCTTCATCTTAACATTTCACCATTATCATTGTAATTAAGATTATTATCATTGGTAAGGATGGTGTTATTAGATTTTTTGTTATCATTATTATTAGAGTTGGTAATAAATTGATAAGTGGTTAAAGAAAAGAAAAGAAAAGAAAAAAAAAAAACAATGCTAATGATAACTATAAAAAAATATTATGACTATGATAATAACAATAATGATAACAATAATGATTACAATGATAATAATAATATCAATGATTGTAATAATAATGTTAATGATAATGGTAATAATAATATCAACAATAATAATGATAATGATGATGAAAATGATAATAATAATGTATATAATAATAATAGTAACGATAATAATGATAATGATAATATCGATAATAACTATGATGATGAAAACAATGATAAAAACAATAATAATGATAATCATGATGATATTGACAATAACAATAACAATAATAATAATGAAAACAACGATGATAACCATAACCATAAAAAAAAAATAATGATAACAACAAAAACAAGACTAACCCCCATAACAACGATAAAAACGGAGCAGACAAAACCAGAAAAGTCACTAATGAGGAAAAAAGGTAAAAAAAAAAATGGGAATGGGGGAGGAGAGCGTGGCAGCGAAGGAGATGTGCAATTGCAGGTGCGGCCTGTTAGCAAGACTGATTTATGTCTCACTAGGATGGGGGGGGGGGGGCGGTGGGCGGAGAGGTAGGCTTATTGCTGGGCCGGAATCGAGGCGTCTCATGGGCTATGCGCTAGGTAGTTAGGAGGAGGGGGGTAGGAGGGGGGAGGAGGGATGATCTCTCTCTCAATTTCTCTATCTCTCTACGGTCTTTTCTCTCTTTCTTCTGCGCTTCTTTTACTTTCTCTCTCTCTCTTTTTCTCTCTCTCCTTTCCCTCTCCTTTTTCCTCTCTCTCTCTCTGTTCTTTAACTCTCTCTCTCTTTCTCTCACTTTCCTCTTTTCCTCTCTCTCTCTCTCCTCTGCTCACTCATCTCATCTCACATCTCTCTCTCTCACGCTCTCTCTCACTCTCTCTCTCACTCTCTCTCTCTCTCTCCCTCCTCATTCTCCTCTCTCTCTCTCTCCTCGTTACCTCTGCTGCTCCTCTCTCTCTCTCATTCTTTCTCTATCACTCTACTTTCCTTTCTCTATCACTCTCCTCTCTTTCATCAATCACTCTCTTCTTCTCTCTCTCTCTCTCTTTCTCTCTCTCTTCTTCCCCCGATCTCTATACTCCTTTTTCTCACTCTCTCTCTCTCTCTTTCTCTCTCTCTCTCTCTCTCTCTCTCTCTCTGATTCACAACTGGCTCTAGTTATCGGCTCTCTTTCTCTCTCGCCATATATAAAGTCTCTCCTGTCTTTATCATGAAAATAAGGAATAAATAAGGAATAAGAGATGGCGACAAAAAGACAAGCACTGAAATAATAAAAAGGATACCCGTTATTATTCTCTCGTTATCATGGTTGTCATGAATATCATCTTAATAGCCATGTTAATCACTTGCCATTACTAATGTGGCAGTTATCATCACTGTCGTTACCAATCCTTTCACTAAAAGAAAAGAAAAAAGAGAAAAAGAGAGAAGATATGGAAGAGACAAGGGGAGATTAAGAGAGAGAGAGAGAGAGAAGGAGAAAAAGAGAGAAAAAAATGTGTATATATACATATATATATATATATATATATATATATATATATATAGAGAGAGAGAGAGAGAGAGAGAGAGAGAGAGAGAGAGAGAGAGAGAGAGAGAGAAAGAAAGAAAGAAAGAGATATGGAGAGGGAGAGAGAGAGAAAAAGAGAGGGAGAGGGGGAAGGAGAGGGAAAGGTAGAGAGAGAGAGAGAGAAAAAGATGGAGAGGGAGAGAGATAGATAGATAGATAAAGAGAGAGAGAGAGAAAGAGAGAGGGGGGGGAGGCGTTACGAAACCTCACCGCAACGAAGCTTCGCTATTCCGAATCTCTCTCATCCAATTTGCGAGTAAATTCTGAGACACGCTTTGGCAAACACATTGTGAGTGACTCATTATGGCAACTCTCCTCTCAGCCAACCTGTTGCCATTTCTGTTCTGCTCTTCAATTATTTCCTCGTCTGCTCTAGTCTGTTGTTTGTTCCGTCGACTGGAAAATGCTTTTAGAAATATCTAAATGTTTGTTCGTGCATTGTGTTTTCTTTGGTATGTAGCGGTTCAAAGTCGCGTGAAAATGCGACATTTTCTCCCACTTCCGTCCCCCCCCCCCCCCTCCCCAGTCTGAACATTTCAAAAAATCGAAAATTAAGTATTCGTTTGCCATTTAGCCAATTATGGAAACACGTTCATCAGTGACTGAGATGTACAACAAGCAGCGTAATTGGCCAATTCAGTCGTTGGCCGGAAAATGGTGGCCGTAATTTGTGACGTTTGAAGGGAACTGAAAAACTGTTGTGGTTGAAGGCTGGTCGCCGTTGCCATGGTAACGACGAACGCGTGAATTTGCTAAGGATGTGTTTATGCTTATTATCTTTTTTGATATATAACTTTCAGTATATATATTTATTTATATATTATTCATCTTGCGACATTTTTCCGGCAAACATTTTTTTATTTTGCCTTTTTGTTATATTTCTTTAGGCCTTTTCATAGCTTTCGTTTTCTCGTTTTTATTTATTTTTTCCTTCATTCAGTTGTTTTTTTCGGGCACACATTCCATGAATAGCAATGGAAAGCGTCCGTGGATTTCAAAACAAGATATAAGTGGATGATCATAGTTTCCAGGAAATTTCTGGAAAGTGATATGACTTTTTAATTTTATTTATTTATTTATTTTATTGTTCTTGTGGTTTATGATTTCTATTCTGTTTGCTGAAGTTGTTTGTTTGTCCTTCTGTAGATTCTTTCAATATATATCCAAGTCATGAATGCATGGTAATATCATGAATGCATGATAAACTATGATCAACATTGAATATTGGAAATTCCTCATCATTGAATGTTGCAAAATTATAAAAGTTATTTAATTTTGATTGTTAAGTTTTTAGTCTCTTTTTTAATTACACAGGTTTCCTTAATCATTTCCTTCTAACAAAGTTCTATTTGCCCAATTATATTTTTATTCATTTTTGTATTGTCATTATCTTGTTTATTATCCCATCTCTCTCCTTTCCAATCTTCATCTTTATTTTATCCCTTCCTCCTCCCACTTTTCATTAACGTTCTATCCTCTTTTCTCCTTATCACGAGCTTCTCCGATAAAAAGGAAAACGAAAAGAAGACGAAGACAACAGAAGACAGACGTGAGGCGCCCATGTGTGAAGTACGCCCACACATGCCCGTCCGTTCGCCCATCCAGTGTCGTCAACAAGCAACAGATGGCGCTGCTTAAAACCCACTTCATTCGCACTCCTTTTCTTCTCACCGCCCATCCTCCCACTCCCACCCCCATGTCTCCCCCCCCCCCCTTCGTGAGTACACTCTTTTTCCTTTCCGCTACTCCCCCCCCCTCCACCTCCCACGCTTCCCTATTTAAGAGACCCTCCCCTCCCCTCCCCTCCCCCCACCCCCCTTTCTATTTGGAACACTTCTCTCCCCTCTTTGGAGATGCTCCCCTCCCCTCACCACAGGTCGCACACTCCTCCCCTCTAATCCTTTTGGGGACACCATACCCCCTTCCCATATCTTCTCTTCCCCTCACTTAGAGTCACCCCTCTTTGTACCCCCCCCCCCTTCTCCCCTCACGCATTGAGAGGAACACCTCCTCCTCTTCCCCTCTAAGAGACACTTCCCCCTCCCCCGGTGAAATGTCCCTTTCCCCCCCCCCCCCTTCCTCCCCTGAGTCACACTCTCCCCTCCCCCTCCCCACTTCCTGAGACTCGCTCCCCTCTCCCCTTCCCCTCCAACTGAGATTCATTCCTCTTTCCCCCTCCCCCTCAACACCTCCTGAGACTCTCCTCCCCCTCCCCCCTCCTCCTCCCCACCCCACCTCCTGAGACTCACTCCCCTCTCCCTGTCTCGCTTTGAGCCCCCCCTATACCCCCCTCCGAGATGGACCCCACCCACCCCGTGCCTTCAACTTGAGTGCACTTGTTTCTGCATCTTGAACGGGGTTTAAGTGGAAGGTGGAGTGAGGAAAGGGGAAGGAAGAGGGAGGGAGGGAGGGAGGAGGAAGGGAAAGGAAGAGGGAGGGAGGGAGGGAGGGAGGAGGAAGGGAAAAGAAGAGGGAGGGAGGGAGGGAGGGGAAGGAGGAGAGAGAGGAAGAGAGGGAGGGAGGGAGGGGGAGGAAGAGGGAGGGAGAAGGAAGAAGGACGGGGAGGGGGGTAAGGGAGGTAGTGAAGGAGGCAAGCGTGGGAGAGCAGGAGAGGTAGGAAGGGGGGTGCGAGGGAAACTGAAATGCAACCCTGATTTCATCTGCTCATCTGTTCATTTATTCCTATTTGTACATTCGTTCATACATTTATTTTCTGATTTACCCTTTTCCATTTATCTGTTAAACTGCTGTGTGCAAAAAGGATAGAGAAAAATATGTTGCTATCATCATATCTTTCATCATCAAGATAAGTAGTTAAGTAGATAGGTGGATGAACATCAGCCCGAAAGTAAGACAGACGGATAGATAGAGATAGAGAGAGAGAGAGAGGGAAAGAGAGAGAGAGAGAGCGAGAGAGAGAGAGAAAGAGAAAGAGAAAGGGAGAGAAAGAGAAAGAGAGAGAGAGAGAGAGAAAAGAAAGAGAAAGAGATAGGGAGAGAAAAAGAAAGAGAGAGAGAGGGGGGAAGGGAGAGAGAGAGAAAGAAAGAAAGAAAGAGAGAGAGGGGGGGGGGGGGCAGAGAGACAGAGATCGAGAGAGGGAGGGAGGGGGGGGGAGGGAAGGAGGGAGCTTCAGACGGGCAGAGTGAAGCCTGTTTTGGCATCATGACGTTTGATAATGACTTCATTAGCATTACCTTGTCACGTCACTCTCTAGAAAAGGAAGACTGTATGTATATCTATCTCTATCTATCTATCTACTTCTGTCCTCTCTCCCTATTTGCCCATTCCTCCCATCTGTCTCTCCCTCTCTGATTCTTCTATTCATATTTATATTTCAGTCTACACCATTTTTCTCCCCTTCCCGTTAAACACTCCATCTCCATTATTCCGCCACGCCCTTTTCAAAAAAAAAGAAAGAAAGAAAAAAAGAGAGGATGGGAAGGGGGGCGTTTACGGAGACAAAGGAACCTCTTGTTATTCAAATGCGTTTAACTAAATCAATTCTTCACATTGCACGAGCTGGTAACACTCCTACGCGGCTGGTCGTTTTTGGAGATCTTTGAAATTCTCTTTCTATATCCATCTATATATTTATTTATTTATTTTTCTATCTATTTATTTCTCTCTCGCTCTCGCTCTTTCTCATTCTCTCTTTCTCTATTTCTCTCTCTCTGTCTCTCTCTGTGTCTCTCTCTCTCTCTCTCTCTCTCTCTCTCTCTCTCTCTCTCTCTCTCTCTCTCTCTCTCTCTCTCTCTCTCTCTCTCTCTCTCTCTCTCTCTCTCTCTCTCTCTCTCTCTCTCATGACCTTGATTGAGATAGAAAGAATCTTGTAAGTAGGAGTGGGGAGGGGAGGGGGTGTCTGGTTGGATGGGGGAGGTAGTGAGTACTGGGTGTGTATGTCTATGTGTCTGTGTGTGTATGTGTTATATGTGTCTGTGTGTGTACTGGTTTGTTTGTACAACTGTGTTTAAAAACAAAGCATTACATTTATTTAACTATATTCTCCCTAAATAATAATTCAACAATTTAAATCTATTCCCAATGATAATATCATCAAACAATGCATAGGATATATATAGATAATTTTTTTCCGCAGCAATGATGAAAATTCTTTGTGGTAAAATACTTTTATATATTCCCCCTTTTGAAATTGTTTTAAGAATGCATTCTCAAGAACATCCGTGTAATTTCCTTGTCAGACCAACTGCCGCCATTACATTTAAACCCGAAGGAAGAGAAAACCAACTTCATATTTTCAGAACAATGAAATTTTCAGAGGCAATGTAAAATACTTAAACGGAAGGGAGGAATAGAACACGAGATATGTAGAGAGAAGTAAGGAAAATTTGAATGGTTTCCGGGTTATGAAATCGTGAAAGAAATCACATGAAAGGACAGACAGGCAGATAGGTTATGAGAATGTGATAGAGAGCTAAACAGACAGAGATAGACAAGCAGACAGACAGATAGGTAGTGAGCGACAGAGAAAGAGATAAAGGGAGAGAGAGAGAAACACATACACACACAAAGAGAGAGAGAGAGAGAGAGAGAGAGAGAGAGAGAGAGAGAGAGAGAGAGAGAGAGAGAGAGAAAGAGAAAGAGAGAGAGAGAGACGAAATTACAGAAATGAGCATTGCTTT
>NW_028234436.1:5403073-5405573 GCF_977035675.1 Penaeus japonicus
TCTTCCCACTTTTCTACTCCTTAATGTGTCCTACACCAGCGCTCACGCACGCACTCCCGCAGGAAGCTCACCTACTTCGTCGAGAAATTATAATGAGAAATGTAAAAAGAACCGTTGATATTCGCGTCCGATGAATTTATACGGATTATGGCGCTCTGGAAAAAGGAATCGCTTCTTTTTTTCGTACTTTCTGTTGAGAAATTAATGGGAATGATAATAGGAATGGTGTCGTTGATGATGATGATAACTTTGGAAATTAGATTGATTGATATGACTGTCATGTTAATGATCATGCTAATATTGATAATCGTAATGATAACAAAGTGATTAATAACGAAAGTAGTATTAGTAATGCTTATTCGTCTACTATTACTACTGCTACTATTTATGATAAGGATAATAATGATAAAAATGATAATATTAAAGATTATAATAAGGATAATAACAATAACAGTGATAATGAAAATAAGAATGACAATGATAAAAGTGATAACAATACCAATGATAATAATGATAAAAATATCATCAATAGCGGTGGTAGCACTAGTAGTAGCAGCAGTAGTTGCAGTAGTGATAATGATGATAATATAATAAAAGTAATAATGATAGAAACAAATCAACTACAATAATTACAATGATGATAATAATGAATAAACAAATATAATAACATGACAAGAACAGCAACTAAAACTTTCACTATTTTTTTCACACACACACACACATTTATTTGATTATCTATTTATGAATATTCGCATACGCGTAAATAGATAAAGTATATCTTCCCGCAATTTCTCAATTCCTCAACATCATCAACTTCCCAGCATCTTCCCAAAGTCCTAAGACTTACATTCAATTGCAGAATTTTTGTTCTCATTACTTCTTGCAATGCAATGCTGCACTTTTATACAAATTTGCCTCTTTATCTTGCAAGGGTCTATTCAACAAGCGGTCTGGCACACTTAAGAAAAACTAAAAACTTTGAAAAAGAAGTGGCAAGAGGGAACGAAAAAAAAAAAAAATGAAAAAAAATATATATACACAAATATATACACATTTCCTTTTATGGTCCTTGAGTGGCTCGCGACTCGTAAAAAGTAATGCGTGGTTCGTATTTAATGTTTCACAATTATATAACTTCCAATGAACTGGAGCCTCTGGGAGTGAAAATTGGAGGGAATATACGTAGAGTTTCGCCTTCGCACTTGCCGCTGGATTGTACATTTTGAATAAGTATATTTAGATACACGCTTAAACACAAAATATCATGCGCGCAAATGCATAAAGCAACAAACATACGTGCATACAGACACAAACACACACACACACAGACACAGACACAGACACATACACACACACACACACACACACACACACACACACACACACACACACACACACACACATATATATATATATATATATATATATATATATATATATATATATATATATAAGCATATATATATACGCATATATATGTATATGTATGTACGTACATACACTTCAGCGTATCTTACTCTCCGACAAATACAAACAAACACAGACACGCTCTTGTAATTATCTCTAACAAGAACTTGTGGTTTGTTCGCTTGTTCCGCCATCTTGTCCATCACTTAGGTGGGTCTTCTCTTTGTCATTTAAGTCCTCGTTCCTTCGGCATATCCTGCAGGATTAGCAACATGCAACACTCTTTCACCGTCGCGTGTTCTCACTTGCTGTTGTCATTACTTTCATTGTCCTTCTTAGTCTTATTATCTATATTAATGTTATTTACATTTTTATCGACATTATTACTATTGCCATTATGTTCATAATCACATCTAATATCATTATTATCAATATTATCATAAATATCATTAACATCATCATTATCATCTATGCTTTTATCATCATAGTTATCATCATGATTATCATTATCACTATCATTGCCATTATTATTTTCATTATTGTTATTATAATGACAATAATAATGATGATAATAATAGCATCATTATTGCTATGGTGATTGTCGTCCTTGTTATTACTATCATTATCATTATCAATATCATCATTGCTATCATCATCACTCCATGCCATTATCATTATCATTATTATTGTCATTACTATCACTATTTACCATCCTTATTATGATCACATTATTATCATTTTCATTATCATTATCATCAACATTATTTTTTTCTTTAGTATCATCATCATTATCATTATCATCATAGCTATCATTCTTATTAATATTTTCAATATTATTAATATGACCATTATCATCATAATGTTATAATTATTCTAATCATCTGTATCTTCACGATCGTTATCAATACAACAATTATCATCATAATCATAATTCACATGATCAGCGCTACCACTGTACACATCACCATCACACCATACTTAGCACCATCCCCAATACTATTCCTAGTCGACCACTCCCACCACAACTCAAACCAAAACCACCCTCACCACAACCCCCAGCCTCGAAACACCACCACCACAAAATCCAGATCAT
>NW_028234436.1:5410573-5418073 GCF_977035675.1 Penaeus japonicus
CAAAATGATATCGCGAATGCATTGGAGTTTAAAGCAACTCCAACATTACTCGCCGAAGTTTTCATTTTGACAAATTTGAACTAGTTTCATTAAGACCAATTATAGATAAGTTGGCGGTTTATTTCAAAAGCAAAGCAACGTCAATTACGTATATTCGAAGGCACGCCCGCGGATCAGAGAATTACATTTCCAGAAAAATAAATCTATAACAGATACGCTAGAATGAAGCCGGCTTATGTTCCTCTGTTTTCTGTGGCCGCAATGCTACGATTATTTTGAAATATTAATGTTGGAATTATTGTTATCATTGCTATTATTACTATCACTGTTAATGTTTATATGTTTATTGTTGCCATTATTTTTTATTGTTTTGTTACTGGCATTTTTATCATTATTATTGTTATCATCACCGCAATTAATATATAACATTATTATTATTACTAGTATCATTATTATCATTGTAATAATAATAATAATATTGTTTTGCAATCATCAGACTGAATTGATATTATTAGTAGTGGTAAGAGAAGCAATAGACAGTAGCAGTATTATTATTACAAAAGTAATATTATTATTATCATTATCATAGATATCATTATCTGTTATTGTCATTATGAATATTATTAGTATCGTTATTATGATTATGCTTATTATCATTGCCTTTGTCATCATTTTCAATATCATTGTTGTTACTATTATCATTATCATCGCTGGTATCGTTATTATCATTATCATTGCTATTGTAAGTAGTAGTACTAGTAGTAGTAGCATCATTATTATCATAACGATTACTATTACCCTCATTATTATCATTATTATTATCATTGTTATCCTTTTTATCATTACTATTATTATCATTATCATTATTATCATTATTTCTAATCATTATTATCATTATCATTATTATTATTATTATTATTATTATTATTATTATTATTATTATCATTACTATAATTATTATAATTATCATCGTCATTACCATTATCATCATATCATCATTATTGTCATTATTACTAGTAGTACTTCTATCATTATTACTGTTATTATTGTTGTTATTGTCATTACCATTTCTATTATTATTGTTATCATTACTATCATTTTTTTTATCTTTGTTAATATAGTTATTACTATTAATATTATTTCCATCATCATAATTACTATCATTATCATCATTTATCCTAAGCTATTCTGTTGTTGTTGTTTATTTTACTAATATAGTTTTATCATTGTACTGTTATTGTTGATATTATTGTTGTTATGATAATGGACTAACGATAATATGCATTGTTCTTATTAAAGCAATTGTCATTACAGTCATTATTTTAGTTTTTTTTATCCTCAACATGCTTAGTATTTTAAATGTCTTTACTATTATAGTTAGTTTAATTTTTCTTAACATTAACGTTATTATGACAATCATCATCATAATTGTAAATTAATAATTGTAATACAACTATCATCATTATACTTATCAAATCATTGATGTATATTGTTATTATCATCATTATACTTATATGTACTATCATAATCATTATTATTATTATCATCATTATTAATATATTTTTATTGTTATTATTTGTATTATTATTATTATTATTATTACTTTTGTTAATGTTACTAACTTTATCATATTTACTATTGATAATATTACTATTAGTATCGTAATCATTTTCATTATAATTGTTATTATCATTATCATAATTATTATTATCATCATATTTGCCATTACTATTTTCATGACCATTGTTACTATCATCATAATCCTTATCTACACAACCATTGCTATTGATAATTTCAATTATTTCTCCACATGCAAATGTAAAACAATCATTTGCTGATATTTCTGTTAGCAGACATATTCATTAGTCAAATCTTGATCAAAATGATAAGTGGAATCGAAGCTTAAAAGTAAAAAGACTGGAATAATAAGTGCAATATTACTGATGTGTTGTGAGTGTGCTTAGTCTTTTACTTTCCATTCTAAACACTATTTTCATATTCCATTTCAGTTGTGTGGTGACCTTAGTGCCGTGTTTGTATCATGTATTTGTCCCGTCATAATTATTCATAATCATATTGTGATGATAATGAGATATTTCTTCATCAGACTGTAGTTTTGTTTTCAAATTTCTGTGTTTATTGCAGTCGCAATGTTTGTTGCAACTTTTGCATTTAAGCTGGTAGTATTGAATGTCATTGAGTCTGTTTTATTTCCTATCGCATTCCCATCTCACCAATCGCAATTCTTATCACAATTCCTCTTTCAATCGTGATTAGTTTTCCAAACATCTAGTTATTAGCGCTTACGATTATCACGCATCCTACTTTGAGCTTCTTTTCCCACAGTGATAAAGAAACCGTACTTAGGACTCCCTCCCCTTCAAATCTGCATTAACACCAATCGCATTTTGTATCTCGTCGACCAACTCAGATCACGGCCAGTGTTCGGGCTAAGCGATATCCCTTTATGATTTATGGTCAACTGGAGCGGACCATCACCTCAGGTCAGTGTGGGTTTCCCTCGTGGGACGCGGGGGCTTTGCTGCTTTTGTTTCGAGACTCGCGAGGAAAAGAGACTCTTTGTTTGGCGGGTTTTTTTTTTCTCGTGTTTGGGTGCGTTTGTTTTGCTGTGCCTTCTTCTTGTTTCGTTTGGATTTTTTTATATTGATTTTGATCTTGTATATATATCTCGCGTGCAATGTTCCAGCGAAATGAAATCAACAGGCTGCCAGAGTCTAGCTGATTTGGTTATTCGGGTATTTGTGACCATCGACGGTTACTTGTTTGCGAGTGTGTGTCCTGCGGGGTGGGGGTGGGGGTAGGGGTACAGAGGCAGAGATGGGAAGGGTCGGTATAGTGCGTGGGGAGGGGGGGGGGGGCAAGGGGAGAAGGACAGTGTCCCAGGGGGTAGCCGCGAGTGTGTGGGTCAGGTAGGGTTTCTTAGGGTCGTGTTTTCCAACCTACTACAACAGGTTTCTCAAAGATACCATTTACCATTTTTCCTGCGGCTTCTTTTTTTATGTACACATTGTTCCCTTTTTCGTGTACTGTTATGCTGCTTTTGTTTTTCTTTCCAACTCTTTTGTTCCCGTATTTGCATTTCGTCTTTGATTTCCTTCGTTGATTAAAGATCATGTTCTATTTTGGGTTAAAATCTTTACACATGATTAATGTTTGCCTCGGCGTGCCATTGGCTACTCATTAATCTCTTTGGTTTGGCTGGCGGGCCGTGGGAATTTTTCCCCTGCGATTCGCCTCAACTCCTTAAATGAGATTTCCAGTGTTTGTTTTTTTTTGTTTTTTTTTATATCATGAGAAGGAGTTTCTTGGTATCATTGGAATTGCTTGTTTCATTATTCCTAGTTAACTTTATTTAATATCCTCATCAATTTCATTATCATCTTTGTCAAAATTTATTCTTTATCATCTACTATCATTATCATTATTATTGTCATTTATCGTTATTATCACTTTCATTATTACTGTTATTACTATCATCAGTTTTTTAAATTATTACTATTGTTATTGTTACTCTTTATATTAGTAATGATATATTTGGTAATATATTCTCATTAGTTTGTTTCCATTTCCATCATTATTTTAATTGTGCATTTCATCGGAGGTCGGAAAGATAGACATACATAACAATTCATCTTTTATTTTTGTAATTATTTGATTTTATAAAAATACCCGTTATAGACTCATGACTTGAGCTCAACGTAACAGCTAAATATTATCACACTTTGGCCATAGATATCACGATTTATACAGTGGAAATATAGTACATATATACAAATGTGACAGTAAGCGAGGAGCGCTACACAAGCTAGACGACTCAGCAACAGATCTACAACAAAGGCCGTAATGTGAAGGCACTAGTACAGCTGTCACTCATCTTGACTAGACATAAACAATGACATGCTCACGTGATCTATACTAAACACTCACAAAGTCTCGTCACTGCTCCCATTCCCATACTTTCGTCATTACAGCTCAGCCACGCATACCAGAGAAAATTATAATATAGATAATATATAGATTTAGATACTTTTTTTTATACAATATTTATATGAAATAGGACGCACTGACAGCAGGCTGCTCGAACGTCTGCATCGGCGCGCCCGTGAGTGGCCGGCGCTGTTGACTCGATAGCACGTCTTGCGGTAGATATTGACGCATGGGCTCCACGTGCTGTTGCTGCTGCTGCTGACGGAGGTGCTGGTGGAGCGTGTGTACTGAAGGGAGCGTGGACGGAGGCAGCGCGGGCGTCGTCTCGTCGATGGAGGCGTAGATGTGGGAGTTGCGAGCGGCGGCATAGTCGATCGACATGTACGAGTGGTTGAGGCTGGGGGCGAGGCTGGACTGGGCCGTCTCCACGCTGACGAAGGTCTTGTCGAGTTCGCCCGTGTCGCTGTTTATGGACGGCTGGGTGTGCTGATAGTGGTGCTGCTGGTGGTAGTGGGACACAGGGGTCTTGAGGGTGTTCGTCAGCACCATGTTGGGCATGAACTGGTTCTGCTTCAGGTTGTGGTTGGGCGAAAGCACGGGGACGCTGTTCCTCATGATGTAGTTGGTTTCCGTGATGTAACACTGCTGGGACATCTTCTTGGCACCGCCAGGAAGGGCAGCATGGAGCTTACTCCAGAAGGACTTGTCCTCGTATTTCAGCTTGGTTGCACTTTTCACAATTCCTGATAAATCCGAATCCATATCACTCTCATCCACATCACCACACATCACCACAATCACACGATTTTTGAGGCTTTTCAGTGCCTCGACGTGGGCGGCCTTGAATGAAAATTTGCACCAATCGTGATCAACAAAATTCTTCGTAAGGACTAGAACCACCTTGTGACTTGTTTCAATCGACTGAACAATAAAATCTCCCACGTATGAACCGACCGTTTGGTAATCTCTGGAAGAAAGGCACACTTTGTAGGAGGGGTCGCCGTTCTCCAACTCTGCGGCGAACACTTCGGTGATGAAGGGCGCGTCCATCTCGCTGTAGCTGATGAAGGCGTCGTAGAGCATGTTTCTATCCTCCTCCTTGGCCGGGGCGGGCTGCGAGGGGATGCACTTGAGGCCGCACTTCTTGGAGACGCTGGCCTGAAGACGCACCCGAAACACGGCGAACACGACGCCCATCACGAGCACGACGAAGAAGATCGCCAGCGTGATCAGGACAGGCTGCAGGAAGTCGTTCTCCAACTTCTCCTGAACGATGGACGTCGCCACGAAGTTTTCGCAGGAGTAGGAACTCTCCAGTACATAAGGACCTGGCTCTCCTGTCGAGTTGGACACACAGACGATGGTCTTGGCATCCTTCACGACGTCTGTTTCACGGATGAGCCAGTTTTTGAAGTCGACCATATACTGGCACTCGCAGGACCACATGTTGATGCCAAGGGTGACGTCCTTGAGACCCTTGTTGAGTTTCAAGTGCCACACAGGGAATTCAAATAAGTAGTTCCCATCAAGTCGAAGAACTTCGAGTGATTTCAAGCCTGCGAAGGTGACGTTATTGATCACCTTCAGGCGGTTGTTCTGAAGGTACAACTCCCGAAGGTGCTCCAGATGCTCGAACTCGAACCCTTCAAGTTCAACCAACATATTCTCGTGGAGATGAAGCTCCTTCAGAGTCGAAAGTCCGTGGAAAGTTCGGTTCTGAATCCTCTCCACTCGAGAGCTGTTGAGGTAGAGAGCCCTCATGTTCTTGCGGCCGATCAGGTGATGAGCATCGAGGAAGGGCATCTCGTTGCCGTCCATGTAGACCACGGTGGCGTCCATAGGGATGTCATCAGGAAGCTGATGGTGGTTTCTGGCGGAGCAGTCGACGATGTTGGTGGCCCAGGTGCCGTCGTGGTAACAGGAGCAACCGACGGGGCAGGTCATCTGACAGTCACAGGCGATAAAATCACAACACTGACAGAGGGCAAAACAGTGCGACGTGTAGGGACACAGGAACTGTGAGGGCTGAGTTTCGAGGAAGGGTACACGGTTCTCTGCTGAGCGAGGGTATGGGAGGGTACATGTCACCTTATCGAGGTCCATGACGCGGGGGTGCTGACGGAGGCTGCTGATCTGATGGACGCGGTGCATCCACTCCATGTTGCAGTCGCAGAAGATGGGGTTCCCGCCGATGTAGAATTCAGGGAGGTCACGATCTTCGGGAACACGAGGGAGGTTGATGGAGTTCAGGTCAATCTTGCTGAGGAGATTATCATAGAGGTCAACCATAGACAGATTACGTTTCTCGGCGAACGTGCCAGTGCCGATGCGAGTGATTTTGTTGCTGTTCACGAAGAGAAGTTCAACACTGTCTGGCACTGAAGATGCACTCAGGCTCTCCAGCTGGTTGTGACTCACGTCGAGTGTCCTCAGCTCCAACTTGCTCTCCAGACTGAAGTAGTTGCCAAGATCCCTGATTCTGTTGTTGTGGAGGTCAAGGTACTGCAGCTGGCTGGGGATGAGGGCGTAGTCGAACCACGTGATTCTGTTGTCGGACACGTTGAGCCACAACAGGTTAGACAGAGATGCAAACAGACCATTGATGTCACTCATCTTGTTGCCGTCCATGCGCAGCAGCTGCAGGCCGGTGTTGGTGTCGAACACGCCGTGCGGCACTGAGCCCAGCTCGTTGTGCGAGAGGTCGAGCACCTCCAGGTACTCGAGGCCAGCGAGGCACGATTTGCACAGCCCGCGGAGGAAGTTGTTGGACATGTCCAGGTGGCGGAGGGACGAGAGGCCGGTGAGGTCGCCCTGGGACACGCTGCTCAGCTGGTTGTGGCTGATCCTCAGCGTCCGCAGCGAGCTGGCCTCCTGCACGGCCTCGGGGATCTCCTCCAGGAGGTTGTACTCAAGGCGGAGGTCGCGGAGGCTGGTGCAGTTCTGGAAGGCCTCGGGCGCGATGCGTGAGATGTTGTTGTGTGACACCGAGAGCGAGGCCAGCACGTGCAGCCCCGAGAGGCCGCGAGACTCGACGGACACCAGTTTGTTGTAGCTGAGGTCGAGCCTGTGGAGGTTGGCCAGCGGCGAAAAGGTCATGTCACCCAACACGGTGAGGGAATTGTGGCGCAGGTCAAGCACCTGCAGCGTGGACAGGTCGCGGAACATGTCGAGGGTGACCTGGGTGAGGCTGTTGTGGCTCAGGTTGAGCACCACGAGTCTGAGGAGGCCGCGGAAGGTCTCCGCCGTCACCCACTCCGACGTGAGCTGGTTGAAGGACATGTCGAGCACCGTGAGGCGGCTGAGGGCGGCGAAGAGGCCGGGCGCGAGGACGCTCAGGCTGTTGTTGTGCAGGTAGAGCTCCGTCAGGCCCAACGTCTCGTTGAACACCCCGGGCGGCAGCGCCACCAGGCGGTTGCTCGAGATGTTCAACACGCTGAGGGTGGACAGGCCGACGAAGGCCCCGTCGGCGAGCATGGACACGTCGTTATACTGCAGGTAGAGCTCTCGCAGCGACTCGAGTCCGGCGAGACCCGCCTCGGGGAGGACCACCAG
>NW_028234436.1:5430573-5433073 GCF_977035675.1 Penaeus japonicus
ACAGAAAATATATCTTTAAACAGATAGAATAGACCGAAAAAGGTAACAAAGAAACAAAGAAACAAACAAACAAAAAAAAAACATTAACAAAAAATCATCCCAGAAACAAGAAAACAAATACCCTATCCACCTCCTACACCCCCCAAAAAAAAAAGAAAAAAAGAAAAAGAAAAAGAAAAGAAAACAGACAGACAACACATAACCACAAGGACCAAGCCATAGCAGACAAGAGAACAGTCACACAGAGCGGCCGCCCCCCTCCCCCCCCTCCCCACACACACACACACACCAGCTGTGTACCGAAGGACCTCTACTGATGGATCGTCTTGTAGGAAAATATCCGGATCAGCTCCTCAACCGGACGAACCAACTGTTAGTATTCCGTAGGATACTTCTCCTTCCTTTTCCTTCGCCGCCTCAAGATACGCGGAGGACACGCGCTCTTGCTGGCAATGCCTCGCCGAAGAAATTTGTGTTACGAACGAATCGGGTTGGTTTGAGGTGTATGTTATCTTTATTATCTTTGTTATTTTTGGTTTTAGTTTCATTATTATTGTTGTTACTATCATCATGAATTGTTATGATTATTGTTATCATTATTATTGTTGTTACTATCATCATAGATTATTATGATTATTGTTATCATTATTATTGTTGTTACTATTATAATGAATTATTATGGTTATTGTTGTCATTATTATCATTATCATTACTGTTATTGCAATTATTGTTATTGTTGTTATTATCATTGCCATTATTGTTATTAGCATCATTTTCTTATTATCATTATTATTACTATTATCATTATTATTCTTATAAAGATAATCATAGTTATTATTATCAATATTAATATCATTTTTATTATTATCATTATTATTATTATTATTGTTATTATGATTATTATTATAATTATCATTATTATTATTATTATTATTATTATTATTATTATTATCATTATTATTATTATTATTATTATTATTATTATTATCATTATTATTATCATTAATATTATTATAAGTATTATTATTGTTTTTATTATTATTATTATTATTATTAATAATATTATTATTATTATTATTATTATTATTATTATTATAATTAATATTATTATTATTATCATTATTATCATTATTACTATCTTATCATTATTATCATTATTTTATCGTTATTATCATTGTTATCATTATTATCATTTCTATTATTATCATTATTATTTTTATTATTATTTTTATCATTGTTATCATTATTACCATTATTATTATCATTGTTATTATTATTATTTTTATCATTGTTATCATTATTACCATTATTATTATCATTGTTATTATTATTCTTTTTATCATTATTATTATTGTTATTGTTATTATCATTATTATTATAATTAATGATGATAATGATAATAGTAATATCATTATTATTATTATCATTATCATTACTATAATTAGGGTTAATATTGATATCATTATCATTGTCATTATCATTATAATTATTGCTATTATCATCATCTTTATCATTATTATTCATATTACGATTAATAATATTAGTGATATTAATTATATCATCATTATTACTATCATCGATGTCGTCATTATAATAATTATTACTATAACAATTATTATCACTATTATTATTATAATTATTTTTACTCTTGTTATTCTTATTGTTATTATTATTATTTTTATTTCTATTATTAATATTGTTATTAATAGTATAATTATTTTTATCTATTATCACTATTATTGTTATCATTGTTATTATATTCTTTTTATTGATATTGTTACTATAATTATCATTGTATGTCATTCTCATTATCATTATTTTTATTACTGCTATTATTCTTACAGCTATTGCCAATATGATTGTTGTTGTTATTCTAGTGAATATCATTATCATTATCATAATTTTATTATTACAATTATACTAATAATCTTTATTATTATTATTATTATTATTATTATTATTATTATTATTATTATTATTATTATTATTATTATTATTATTATTATTACTATTGTTGTTGTGATTACTTTCAACACCATTATCATTGTTAAAATTAGTATTATTACTTTTATTATTATTCTCATCAGTATTCTCTTTATCAATATCATAATTGTTATCATTATTGGTATTATATTTTATCCTCATTATCATCATCTTCATCATCACCATTGCTATTATTATCATTATCATAATTATTATCACTGCAATTATTTTCAGCATCGTCGCCATTATTATTTTTATTTTACAAGTTATGATAATGGTGATCATATTGATGGTAACAACAATAATAACAACAACATAGATAATAAGAATGTTAGTAAGAATGAAAATAATGATGATGACGAAATAATATCGATGATAATAATGATGATTATAACGTCGATTATTGAAGAAAATAACGATAATGATGATAATGAAATGATGAAAATAACGATAGTGATAATAATGACAATGATAATGATATGAATAATAATAGTTATAATGATAATGATGACAGCAA
>NW_028234436.1:5450360-5457860 GCF_977035675.1 Penaeus japonicus
CATTATTTATATTATTACTTATTATCAAATGTGAATCTTCAGTATAATGATTGTATAATAACAATATATATATATATATAACAATCAATTAATAAGTGAAATTAGTGATATTATATATGTGTGTGTGTGTGTGTGTGTGTTTGTGTGTATGTGTGTGTATTAAGACTTGTGATACTAATTTTCATCCTTCACATGTTCAGCTTTTTTTAATAATCTTTAATGGACTCACTGTTTTGTTCTTTTTTTCTAGAATCTCCCTTAGCCCCCCCCCTACCCCCACCCCGCCACCGTCGCCTGGACGCAGCATTGGCGGCGGCGACGGCGGCACCTTCCATCGCTCATTGCCTTGCAACGTCCCGCTTTGGGATGCAATGGGCAATGAAAAGCCAATTTCGGGCAACACATCGCTGGCGCCGCCCCATACGGCAACGATATCAGAAGTAGGAAAAAAACGGGGAACGATTTTTAAAGATATCGTTAGATCTGAAAGACATGTTAGTCCAGGGAATGAATGGACCGAGAGAGCGGGCTAAGAAAGTGCCACGCCACAGGGGGCCCTTAAGGCCTAAAAACCTACTGGGAGAGCCAGTTTCCGAAGGCCCTACCGTGGCCCTGGCTCTGCCTCGTGGCCTCATCGACCGAGAAGCCTCCGGATTTATGGGACATCCGGCCCAAAATAAAACCCCGAACGTCACACGCGCGATCACGAAGAAGCTCGCCGTCCGGCCGAAGATACGTCACCCGGACATCAATACCGCGTCGGAATCGGCTCTCTCGCGCGCCGTTAGTCATCCCGCTTTTACGAGCCGTTCGCCGGTCGTACGAGCGGCGGAGCGCCATAAGCAGGTAGGAGAAGCAGAGCCACCGACGGGATCCGCCTCGGCCTTCCCGATAGCATTAGAAGATTATCATAAATCAGGGCAGAGTGAATGAATTTGCCCCCGGAGTGTGGCTGGGGGGAGGGGGAGGGGGTGGGGGGACGTCTTCGATCGTGTTCTGTTTACATAAGTAGATCAGTCTCTTCGCTCTATGTCGTGATATTTGTTTTTGATTACTGATATTTTGAATTATTTGTTTATCTATTCATCTTTATGTTTGCACTGAAGAATGACTATGAAAGGCGACGAATAAATGTATACTTTTTCAGTATTTGAAGATTTCCAAAGGACTATCATTCTACGAAAATTTAGATAATAAGAGATAAATGAATACAAAATGATGATAATATGAGAAAAGAGATAATTTAAATATTGAATCATATATCACCATTATTATTAGGTTTCCTTTTTTTTTCATTTCAGGTCCAAAAGCAAAGAAAGAGGACAGGAAGTGACGAAAGAACAATGATACACACAGAGAAGAAATTAAAAAACGACGCATTGGAAAAAGCCCCCCAAAAACTAAGAGAAAGGAAGTGACAAAACTCAAAGGTGAACTTAGAGAAGAGAAAAGAAAAGAAAAAAAAAACGACGAAATGGAAAAGGCCCAAAAATAAGAAGAGAGACGAAAACGCGCCCAAATGGCAGCGGACGAGCCGAGAGCAGCCGAATCTCCCCCCGCGGACTTGATATCACGTGAGCGAAAGCGCTGATAGAGATGTAAATCAAATTGGCTCTTTGAAACGTTTCACAAATAAGATCAAAGCCTTTTCCAAATGGACAGCCGCTTATCGTCAATGGTTAATGTGTCGGCAAATGCTTGTGCCCCCACCCCCACCCCCCACACCACCCAACCCCTTCTCCCACTCCGAAAAAAAGGAAAAAAACGAAAAAAAAAAGTTGTCGTGTCATTCCCTGAGTGGTTTCCAAAAAAAAAAAGTGCCTCTGCTTCTGCTCGACGCCATCGCTCGGGTCTTTTTAAAAGCCCTAAAATCTTGTAATGAAATAGGAAACGACCCAGACGCTCTTTATGGAGTCCGATTGAATAAATAAGTCTGGTTGATTAAACTAATTTACTTGCTTTCATTCATCTGGATGGGCTCCAAAATAAATAAAAATAAAATAAAAATAAATAAAAATAAACAAATAAAATCTGCCTTTCTACTAATTGACAGTTTATCGTTAGTGAAAATGAAATATTATAAATTGTATTAGGCCGACTTTGAGTTCAGGTAAATTATGTTTCATAATGCAATGGAAACGGAAAATTAGTGAGCTTCGACATGAATTATTAAATAGTATCAAGTTTATCTCATCTCTCTCTCATTTCTATGTCTCAATCTGCCTGCCTGTCTGTTTTTTGTCTATTTATCTGTTTGCATTTGTATATATATATATATATATATATATATATATATATATATATATATATATATATATATATATATATACTACTTTATGAACGAAAACAAGGATAGAAATATCAAAATAGGTCAATGAAAATATCAGAAAATCCAAATGTTTTCCTTATGTTTAACATCCGCTCAAACACTTCTACAAACAAATGAATCTCGAGTTGTAAAGAAATAAAGTTACAATCCAAAATGTTTCTCGGTAAGGTAACCTTTTAATTTCTCTCAGCTTCACACCTCATTCATTTTGCCTTTGAGCATTCGAGAGACAATCACTTCAAAGCAAGCAAAGTGTGATGCAATGCGAGAACAAAGGCGCGTTTCCTTTGTACGAATGCTGAGCAATTGCAGCGGGCAACCGATCTGCGCGGAGAAGTCAACATTAATGAACTTGCAACAATTTGGACTGATGTTATTGGGATTTGCGTTTTTATTAACTGCAAGAACAACAAAGGACAACACTTATGTATTGTGTTATATATTATTATTATCATCTTAAAGACTGATGTCATTACTAGTTATTATAGTCATCAGTTATGATTATTAACATTATTGTCAGTATCATTATCATTACTGCTATTATCAATGTTATCATCATCTTTACTTGTTTTTGTTATTGGTACCTTTATTAACATTATTATTTCTTGTTCTTCATTCTTTTATCATTATTGTTATTATCATTCTTATTAACATTAGTATTTTATCATTATCATAATCATTATTATCATAATCGTTATTCTTTTATCATTGCTATTGTCATTATCCTCATTATTATTGTCATTATTATCGTCATTAGCATTATTATTATTACTGTTAACATAATCATTTTCATTATCACCATTATCATTATCATTATAATTATCATTATGATTATGATTATCATAATCACTGTTATCATTATTACCAATACTATAATTATCATGATTATGATCATTCTTATCATCGCTATAAATTTATATCATTATAGTTATCATTATCACCGCTATCATCTTTGTTATCATGACATTACAAAGTTTCATAAACATATGTCTAACAATTTGTCAATCCATCAGCCATTTATAAATAAAATCAATTGTCATTAAAGCTAGTGCAGTCTCCCCCTGACCGTGTCTCTCCTGATCACTCCAACGAGACGGGTTAGGGGGAGGGAAGAGGGAGGTAGGAAGGGGGGGTCTTGTCTCTTTCTGTCTCTTTCTCTCTCTGTCTTTCTCATTCTCCCTCTTTCTCTCTCTCTCTTGCTTTCTTTCTTTCTCTCTCTCTCTCTCTCTCTCTCTCTCTCTCTCTCTCTTTCATTCTCTGTCTCACTCATTCTCTCTCTCATATACTATATCTCTCTCTATTTCTCTCTCTCTCTCTCTCTTTCATTCTCTGTCTCACTCATTCTCTCTCTCATATACTATATCTCTCTCTATTTCTCTCTCTCTCTCTCTCTTTCATTCTCTGTCTCACTCATTCTCTCTCTCATATACTATCTCTCTCTCTCTCTCTCTCTCTCTCTCTCTCTCTCTCTCTCTCTCTCTCTCTCTCTCTCTCTCTCTCTCTCTCTCTCTCATCTTGCATTCTGAGCGCAACTCACGCCAATTATGTCTTCGGATATTCAATTAATCATAGAGGCGTGGTATGAGAATTACACTTAGGTAGTTTTTTTTCACTGCGTTTAAACCCGTGTAGAAATTCAGCCCACGAGAAGGGGTGGGGGAGGAGGGGGGTGAGGAGGGGGGTATCGCAACGCACCTTGAGTCATCTGTAATGTTGGTACGTAATTATCATCATTTAGTATCATCATCATCTCTTCCCCCCTCCCCCTCTATCCCCTCCTTGCCCCTCCCCCCTCCATCCCACGTCCCGAAAAGATATAAGAGGTGAATTAATATCGGCGTCGAGATTATTAAATCCCCGAAGAGCTTAATGATGGCGAAATAATGGCCCTTTCGTAGGGGGTCGCCGCGGACGCGCAGGCGCTCGCTAACAAGGCAGCGCGCGGAATGTTTCCGACGGAGGCTCAGCGGCAGTCAGTCAGTCCGCACGTACGTACGTGCTTACATGTACTGGTATACACTCATACATACATACATGCACAAACATATGTATGTATACATGCACAGGCTTCATATATAAGTATATATAAATAAATATATATATATATATATATATATATATATACATATATATATATATAAATGTGTGTGTATGTATATGTATATGTATATATGTATATATAAAGTAGGGAGGCAATGATAGGATACTCCTTGATATCAAATAGGATCCAAATAGCAAAAGAAAGATTATTGTTAAAAATGCGAACATAAACGTACAGAGGAACTCAGTTTCGTTCTCAAAATCATCAGTAATTCACTAACATTCATCTCTTCTTAGTCTTCCTCACTTCTCTCTCCATCTCCCCCGTCCTCTACTTTTCTTCTCTTCCTCCCATTTCCTCTCTCCCCTCCCTCCCTCACCCCCCCACCCCCAAACACACTTCCTTCCCTCTTCCCTCTTCACTCCTCACAAACCCTCCTCCGTCCTTACCCTTCCTTCCCCTCCTCCCTCCTTCCTACCCTTCCTCCCTTCCCCTCCTCCCTCCTTCCTACCCTTCCTCCCTCCTTCCTACCCCTCCTCCCTCCCTTCCTACCCCTCCTCCCTCCTTCCTACCCTTCCTCCCTTCTCCTCCCTTCCTCCTCCTCCCTCCCTTGCCACCCCCTCCCCCCTCATCATCCCTCCCCTCCCTCCTTCCTACCCCTCCTCCCTCCCTCCTTCCTACCCTCCCTCCCTCCTTCCTCCCCCTCCTCCCTCCTTCCTCCCCTCCTCCCTCCTTCCTACCCTTCCTCCCTCCTCCTCCCTCCCTTGCTTCCCCCCCCCCCCCTAGCCAGCACCAGAGCCGCTAACCCACTGGCCGTCCGAGCAACCACACGCGCAGTCTCCCAAGGTATTATTCCCCTGATTGGCCAATTAATTAGTGACCTCTCCGTCGTCTCGCCCCATCTGTTGGCGGTGGATTCGATGCTGTGTGCAATTGGTCATCGAAAGCCGCGGGTGTCGCTGGCTGGGACGGGCGGGGCGGGGTGGGGGGTGGGGGGGGTGAGAGATGGGGGAGGAGGAAGGTATTGGGCATAGGTTTTGATAACGGCTACTAAATACATATACACATACACATACACACATGCACACACACACGTACGCACGCACGCACACACACACACACACACACACACACACACACACACACACGCACACACACACATAGATACGCACATACACACATACGCACCCACACACATTTGCTCTCTCTCATAAAGTGAATAAACAAAAAATCAGGCATCACTTTTTCTGTTTGTGCGCGTCTACATAGCACATGTGAGGGGAAAATAGGAGCTTCCCGATACTGTTTATCCCCTTGACTCTTCTTAGTCTCCCCCCCCCCCTTCCCTCCCTAGCTTACCCCACTTCCTTCCCTCTTCCCTCTTCCCTCCTCCCTCTTCCCTCTTCCCTCCTCCCTCTTCCCTCCTCCCTCCTTCCTATCCCACTCTTTCCCTCTCTCCTCCTCTCAGTGCAGCGGCTGTGAACTTGGGAGTACATGTCCTTAGATTATTGCTATAGGTACATAGGGATTATATTAAATACTGATTAACAACAAAGCTATCAAAGCCCAAAAAACATAAATCAAAACACAAAATCATATAATCTATAACATAAGCTGATAAAATTAAAGAATAAACATTATCTCAATATTAAAACACGCACTGTAATTCATTAACCAGTTATATGATACTCTCACCACATCCTTTCCACACTTGACCAACGAAACGGGAAAAATATTTAACCTTTGTAGACTATAGAAGGCGAGTTGCGTGAAGAGCAGCAGTCACACACCTTTTCTTATCCTCTCCCTCTCTCTGTGTCTGTCTCTTTCTCTCAGTCACGAGTGAGCTTGGGTCATTCCCTGTCTCGAGCAGTAGTGCGAATAACGCAACTGTTTGAAGACATGGTGATTTGCGCAAAGAGTAATCCATGCTAGCTGGTCACTACACCAGCTCCTCCTTCCCTTCCCTCCTCTTCCTACCTCTTCCTGCCCTTCTACCCTTCCTTCCCTCCTCCCTCCTTACTCCTCCCTCCTTCTAACCCCTCCCTTGTCCTTTCTTTCCCTCCTCCCTCTTCCTCCCTCTCCCTAACTCCTCCTCCTTCCCTCCCCTTCTCTCCCTTCTCCCTCCTCTTCCCTCTTCCTAACTCCTCCTCCTTCCCTCCCCTTCCTACCCTCCTCCCTCCCCTTCCTTCCTTCCTCCCTCCCCTTCCTACCCTCCTCCCTCCCCTTCCTTCCCTCCTCCCTCTTCCTAACTCCTCCTTCCCTCCCCTTCGTACCCTCCTCCCTCCCCTTCCTTCCCTCTTCCCTCCCCTTCCTTCCCTCCTCCCTCTTCCTAACTCCTCCCTCCCTCCCCTTCCTTCCTTCCTCCCTCCCCTTCCTACCCTCCTCCCTCTTCCTCCCTTCCCTCCTCCCTCTTCCTCCCTTCCCTCTCCCCCTCCATCATCATCATCCAAAGGCTCTCCCATACTGTTGCGCGGACGATGCTTTTATGACGCATTTCCTCAGCATTAGCGCACGGCGACGCGGCCCAGATTTCGAGGGGAAATTAAGAAAGAAGGGCTTAAGGGTTGGGGGGGAGGAGAGTGTGAGGGGAGAAGGAAGATGAGGAGGTAGAAAAGGAGAAGGATAAAGAAGAAGAGGGGGGAGGAAGACCTAGGAAAAGAAAGTGAGGGAGGGAAGGTGGGCAAGATAGATAAACATATAGTTAGATAGATAGAGAGAGAAAGAGAGAGTTAAAAGGAGGTAGGGAAAGAGCAATAAATAAAGAGAGAGAGAAAGAGACAGACGACAGACAGAAACATTTAGACAAAGTGGGGAGAGGGATAAAAAAGCCATGGAAAGAGAGAGGGAAAGTGATAGACAGGTAGACAGAAAAAAAAAACATAGACAAACGGATAGGCACAGAGAAAAAAATAAAAACGAAAAAAGTAAGAAAGAAAACGCACCACAAAAAAAGAGGCAAAGCATCACAGGAGAGCACCAAGCTGGCTCGCAACCTCGTATCTTGACGGGACAGCTCCAAGCCAAGACGTGTGTGTATACATGCATATTCCGCCAAAGTTACTGTAGGAAAGGATTCCACTGAGCTTTGCCAAGACCTTGCCTCGTCGCTCTTATTGACACCTGGACT
>NW_028234436.1:5485360-5487860 GCF_977035675.1 Penaeus japonicus
TAGTTACGTCACCCTTACAAAAGAAACTCCTTCGCAGGGGCCTCTTCCCCACCCGAAACCCGTCACGGACTCCAGGCATCCCATCCCGTCAGAAAAGCCATTCGTAATACACAGTAGTAGCGTTCCTTGTTCCGGAATGGAGATCGCCGAAGATGATAGCGTTCCGTTCTTCACGTCCCTGGTGGTCCCCTCGTCCCTTAAGTGAGTTCATAAGTTATTTAGCGAATCCATTAGAGTTGATGGTGTGTTCTGCGACTTTCAAGGTCGGTCTTGCATTTCGGCTTCTCTCTGTGTGACCTTATCGTGTCTTTGTTTACCCTTTTTTTTCTCTTTGAATTTCTCTGGAAGAGGTAAATAATGTTCCCTTTGGTATGTTTGTATGGTTCGGTGAAGAGATTCGTGTGTCTTAGATCAATACATTTCTTTTCTATTTCTGTTCCATATACATAGTAGTTTCAAAAAGAGATTCCTCGCTGTCTTGTTATACTTAAGCTCAATCTATCGGTCTATCTCTACATACCAAGGGGTTTGTTGAACAAGACCTATCATGTTCAGCCAAAGGGTTCGATTAACGAGGCTCCGTTTGACATCCCCGACGTTAGAGGAGGGTAGGAGGGGGGGAGAGAAGGGTTGTAGGGGGGAGGGGGTAGGGAGAGAAGGGTTGTAGGGGGGGGGAAGGAGAGAAGGGTTGTAGGGGGCGGGGGGGGGGGGTAGGGAAAGAAGGGTTGTAAGGGTGGAGGGAGTAAGGAGAGAAGGGTTGTGGGGGGCGGGGGGGGGGGGGGGGGGGGGGGAGAGAAGGGTTGTAGGGGGAGGGGGTAAATTGGAAAGAGGGGTGTGGAGGGGGGGGAAGGGGGGCCCGGAACGTCCTAAATCTCCTGTTCTTTTCACCGTCATGTCATCATTGTGCCAACTCCCATTCTAGACCGTATGTCAACTCCACAAAGGGGTATTAGATATTAATCTCCATTCGCCGGGGGAAAAAAACGATGATAGATGTAGATAGATAGTTATTCCTTCCCCTCTCTCTCTCTCTTTCTCTCTCTATCTTCCCTTTCTTGCCCTTTTCTCATCTCCTCTTTCATTCTCCTTTCCCTCTATGCCTCTTAATCCTTTGCTCCAGACATGCAATTGCTATTTTTGACGCAACAGCGAGATTTGTTGGTTGCACGGATAATATATGGCTTGCAAAGTTGTCATTCGGAAGTGCAACTTGCCTGTTGAAATGGCCAGCCTCTGGTGTTCGGGATGCGTCGTCGGCCCTGTGTGAGTTCGCCTCGTTTTCCTTTTCTTCTTTTTCGTCTTGTTCCTCTTCTTTTCTCTTTATTTTCTCTTTCTTCGCTTTCTTTTTTCTTCTTTTTTTTTACTTTTTTCTTTTTGTGTCTTTTTCTTCTTCTTCCTTTTCTTATTTTTTCTTCCCTTTTATTCTTCATCTTTTTTTTCTTTCTTTTTTCTTCTTTTTCTTATTTTTTCTGCTTATTTTCTTATTTTTCCTTTTTTTCTTTCTTTTATCTCTTTTTCTTCTTCACCATCCTTTTTTCGTCATAATCACAGTCTTTATCTACATATTCTCCTTCTTCTGTTTCTTCTTCATTTTCTTGTTTCTCCTTTCTCTTCTTCCTCTTCTTCTTTTCCATCTTTTTATTCTCCTTTCTTCTTTCTCTTTTCTTTTTCTTTCCTCTACATTTCTTTCTCCGTTGTCTTCTATTATCATCATCATCTTATTTTTAATTGTCTTGGATTTGAAAAAATAAGCATCATAGTGATTATGAAAGAATGATGATAATGATAGTAACAATGATGATAATGATCTTGATAATAATAATTGTGATCATAATGATAATGATAATAATATTATTGATAATAATGATAACAATAATAACAACAACAACAACAATAATGATGATGATGCTGATGATGATAATGATAATAATAATGATAATAATAATAATAATAATAATAATAATAATAATAATAATAATGATAATAATAATGATAATAATAATAATGATGATGATTATGATAATGATAATAATAATGATGATGATTATGATAATAATAATAATAATGATGATCATACTTATAACAATGACAGTAATAGAAATGATAATAATAATAACAATAATAAGAATATAAAAATAAGGAGAAGAAGCAAAAAAGAGAACAACAAGAATACAAAAACAAAAAAAGAACCAGAACAAAAAGAACAAAGAAAATTAACCAAAGAAGAAGACCCAGAAGAAAACCAAGAAGAAATCGAAGAACAAAAACAAAGGAGTGAACACCAGCCAAGGAAGGACCTCTCCGCCCCCTACCCCTCACCCCCCTCACCCTCACCCCCCCCCCCCGACCCTCACCCCCCTCACCGCGCCCCCCCAGTTTGTTAACGCGCTTTCGTTAGTTTGCTCCACATGTTTTCATTTGTTGTTTTCTCCGATAATGTCCGTGGAAATTAAACGTCTCAATTCATCACGGGCATCCAGAAGGGAGGCTGATAGCAGGA
>NW_028234436.1:5492860-5495360 GCF_977035675.1 Penaeus japonicus
GGGGGGAGAAGGGGGAGGAGGGTGGAGATTAAGGGGGGGAGGCGGAGAAGAAGTGGGGGAGGCGGAGAAGAAGGAGGAGTGGGTGGAGAGAAGGGGGAGGAGGTGGAGAGAAGGGGAAGGGATGGAGAGAAGGGGGAGGAGGTGAAGAGCAAAGGGGAGGGGGTGGAGAGAAGGGGGAGGAGGTGAAGAGCAAAGGGGAGGGGGTGGAGAGCAGGGGAGGGGGTGGAGAAGAAGGGGAGGGGATGGAGAGCAGGGGAGGGGGGGAGGCGGAGAAGAAGGAGGAGTGGGTGGAGAGAAGAGGGAGGGAGTGGAGAGAAGGGAAAGGGGATGGAGAGAAGGGGGAGGGGGTGGAGAGAAGGGGGAGGAGGTGGAGAGAAGGGGGAAGAGGAGGAGAAGATGGGGAGCATGAAAGAGGAGGCGGCGGAGGAGAAGAAGAAGGAGGGGGAGGAGGGTCACGTTAGCGGAGGAGGGTGGTGGATGGGAGAGGGAAGAGGTACTTAGCGAAAGTGGGAGGAAAGATAATAAAATAACAAGATCGGTGGATTTAGGGGGAGAGCGAATGGCGCACGAAGGAAGGAAGAAAAAGAGATGAATATTGAGATACAGAGAAAGAAGAAATTAAATGCGATCAAATTGTGACGACATAAATTTTTGTAAATTTGATGAAATACGAAAAAAATCTATAGAATATTCAAAGGCAGACACATAAAAAATATATATATCTTTATATAAGGATAAAATTACCCTTAGAGAGACATATACAGCAAGATAGACATTTAAAGTCTAGACACAAGACTAGACAGATAGAACGACAGACAAGAGTGACCGACGAGCGATAAGATAAAAAAAAGGCAAACAGATACAAAGAAATCAGATTTAAAAAAGATATATTGGTGAACTGCATCTCTAGCAGAGCATTCAAGTGTCTAACAATACTGCCAGATTTAATAGTCATAACATTAATGATGATTTCAACTACGGCAGTAGAATATTAATTAAAATTGCCCGGATTATTTTACCAGTGATATTATTTTTTCAAATTTATTCATATTATCTGTCAAGAGGAGACACATGCCTTTCATAGTGATTATTAAAGAGATAAGCTTTAATATCCTGTTTCGATATGACATGTTTGGTAATTCATTAATCATATCATTTTTTTCACATAAGTGATAAGAGTAATCAAGGCAACACGAATACATATAGTCTTAATAACGACATCAGAAACAGGAGATAATATCTGTGAGTTTAAAAAGATATCACTAATGCCAAATGTTCGTTATCAAGTATACAGAAGTTGATTAAAGCATAATGATTATATCAAGTAAAACAGAACTGCCGCGATGGAATTAGAAATGAGATTTAAATGGAAACAGAATTCCCCAAAGAAGCTTGTCGCTCTTAATTAACCAGTCAAGAATGAGATTGATAACTCCGTCTGTTTGTCTTCACTACCCCCCCCCCCCACCTCTCTCTCTCTCCTGCTCTCTCTGTCTCTGTCTTTGCCTCTGTGTGTCTGTCTGTCTGTCTGTCTGTCTGTCTCCCTTGCGTCTCTCTTTCTCTTCCTGGTAATAGCATTAGAATTTATATTAGTATTAGCATATTTAGCATCAATATGAGTTTCAGTGTTATTATAAAAAAATAAGAGTTATATCATTATTATTATTATCCTTACTATCATAAGTTGTATATCCACCATCCTTTCAGTCACAGTTCATTACTTCTAATACTGCAATGATAGCAATCATTAGACCTCAAATACATCACGCTCATCATTACCTCTACAATGCTACATGTCCGCATCGCATTCAGCATACTTCCCGTTATCGTCATCACAACTAGCATGAACATTCCCAATCTTCCCCTTCCTTTGTTGTCGTTCTCTGAATTTGCAATTATAAACATTGGTAGTTCGGTTAAACATGTCCTGAACAGGTATGCGAGAGGCGGTGGATGTGTTCATTTTCCCGTATTTGCAAAAGACCGAATAAACCACATTCCTTTGCTATAAAAAAGAGGCAGACATGAATAGCTAAATTGGGCCAAAGTCGTTAGGTAAATATCAGTCTATTGAAGAATAAGGAACGAGAATGAAAGGAGAGAAAAGGAGAAGAAAAAAAAAAACAAGGTGGAAGAAGAGGATCAAGGCAGGTTAAAAGGATTGGAAGCCAGCCATTAAAGAGAATCATAAACGTAATGAATTATAGATGCCATGAATGCGCCCATCCCTTAGCCTCTCCTCCCCTTCCCTGCCCATACCCCCTACCCATCCCTGCCCTACCCTCTCCACTCTTCTTCCCTAGCCGTACCCCCTCCTCTGCTCTTCCCTGCCCCCCCCCCCCGGCGAACCGGATTTTTTGTTTAAGAAACGCATTTAGCTCCCCCCCCCCCCCTTGTCTTCCCCCATCACCTCCCTCCCCTCCCAAAAAGCGATTCGTCGGCCGCTCACTCATTCTTCTTATCGCCCAATGATGTTCGCTCTCTCATTCTCTACTCATTA
>NW_028234436.1:5500360-5505360 GCF_977035675.1 Penaeus japonicus
ATCAATATCAATATTAATTTTGTCGTATGTATTTTACAATTAATATTGTTATTATCATTATCATTTTTGTCTCTCTCTCTTTCTATTTCTCTCTCTGTCTTCACATCTCTCTCTCTCTTTCTCGCTCTCTCTCCCTCTCTCTCTCTCTCTCTCTCTCTCTCTCTCTCTCTCTCTCTCTCTCTCTCTCTCTCTCTCTCTCTTCTCTCTCTCTCTCTCTTCCCCCCCCCCCTCTCTCTCTCTCTCTCTCTCTCTCTCTCTCTCTCTCTCTCTCTCTCTCTCTCTCTCTCTCTCTCTCTCTCTCTCTCTCTCTCTCTCTCTCACCGCATTCCCAAGGCGAAATCCGCAACCCAAACGGCCAGACACAAACATTATCTGTAACGCACACAAACATGTCAGTGACAGACACGTGTGATGAGAAACCTAAATATACACACTGTATATAATAAGCAAAACGTTTTCGGCTTATGCGCTTACATGACGAAAGCGAAAAGTTTTGGCTTATGTGCTTACATGGCGAATGCAGATTGTTTGGATAGTATGTACGTAAATAGGTTAAATAGTGTAGATTTTTAGATGCAAGTTTCAGAAGAAAACGGTTCTTTTACTAACTATTCAACAAAGGAAATGAATGCATCTCTTCCAAGTGAACGAATAAAGTCTTCAACTTTTTTCCCTTATTGCAAAAATATTTATACACAGTAATAAAAAAAACACCAACGCATGTCTGTAAATATTTTTACAAAGGACATAAATAGTTCAAGTTCAAGTGGAGACAAAGGTCAAAGAAAAATGCTTAACATATAAATATGTTTTGTGTATATAGCAGTCATACATATTACATACACACACACACATACACACACATATTTATATACATATGTGTGTGCGTGTGCGTGTGTGTGAGTGAGTGTGTGTGTGTGTGTGTGTGTGTGTGTGTGGTGTGTGCGTGTGCGTGTGCGTGTGCGTGTGCGTGTGCGTGTGCGTGTGCGTGTGTGTGTGTGTGTGTGTGTGTGCAGTATGGTTAACGCACTCAAGCATTGGAACATATACGTACTTGTACACTGGTATAACGATGTGCCGTAAGTACGAGTATAGCACACAGCCGAAGTTGAGCTGCATTCGTATTGAAAAGATATTGCAAATGGGCGTCGTGGAAGCAGGCATGGAATATGCTTACAAAGCTGAGTTGATGCTTTTGAGGATGTCATCTCTGTTTAATGATGGAACCGAAACACGTACCCCCCCCCCCCTCTCTCTCTCTCTCTCTCTCTCACTCACACATTGAATCTCTTATATCTGTCTCCTTCCCTCCCTCTCATTTCCCCTTTCTTATTTCTTCTTTATCTCCCCTTCCCTCTCCTTTTCCTTCTCCCTCTCCCTCTCCCTTTCATCCCCGCTACCCGTCTCCCCCTCCTTCTTTCTCTCCTTCCGCTTCTCTCCTTCCCTTTATCTCCTTCTCTCCTTCTCTTCCTGTTTCCACAAGCAGACAAACGGGATATCTCGCGTCTTTGCGTCTTGGAATGTAAAGTATTTTCCGGAAGGAGGAGGGTGGGGGGGGGAGGGGGAGGGTGGTGGGGGGGGGTGCCTGTAGACAGAAGCGGTTGGGCTGAAAGACATGAGAGAGCGCGCGAGTTTTTCTCAGTTCATTTTTATATACTATTCGGGCGTCGGTCTTTGCTTTTATTCCCTTTCTTTTGTTTTTTTCTTTTTTACTTTTTTTTAGGGTGGGGGGTGTGGGTGTGCTATGACCAGGCTTGGAAAAGTCATTCGTATGTCTCTTTCTGCAAGAGAGTGAGAGAAAACAGAAAAATAGAAATGAAATAAGAAAAATAAGAAACAGGAAGCTATCGCATTGTGTACGTCTATTTGACGGTTATTTGTGTGCGCCATTTGACCGCCAGAAGCGCCGCGTGGGGGGGGGAGGGGGGTGAGAGAAAGAGAAGAGAGAGGGGGGTGGGGTAGATTTGACAACAGAAAATCTATGTTGGTGGCGGACACACGCGGACACCAACACCTCGCCGCTCCTTCTAACACGTGACACCAAAACCGTGGGATCTTAACCCTCCCCCCCCCCCTCCACCCTCCCTCCCGTGAAATGCCTCTTGCCTCCCCACCCCGTGCCTCGAAGCTCCCCTCCCCTCCTCCTTCTACCCTCTCCCCCTCCCGCCACGCCAACGCTCCCATGGGTACTGTTTCCTCCCCCCGCCCGCCCTCATTCCTTCCCCTTCCCCTCATACCCCCCCCCCATCCCCGGCCGGAAAATCCTTCATGTTGTGATCCTATTGTGTGAAGTTGGTGAATTCTCAACAAAATCGGAAACACGCGCACCAGGGACGAGGATCCGGCGGCGGTCGCCAAAACGCGTGACGCCGACGGACGTGTCTTTTTGAAGGGCGCGTGTTTGCGTGTGATTTGTGAGGTGGGGGGGAGGGGGGGGGAGAAGGGGGCTGTAGGTGGGGTGAAGGGGGGGGGGGGCTGAGAATAGGGGTGGGATGTTATAGGGATGGGAGAAAGGGGAGGAGGGTTATAGGATTCCTTGATAAGGGGACGTTTAACGATAAAGAGCAGGGAGATAAAAGACTAGGGGGGGGGGGGGGTACTACAGAAAGGGGAGTGGTGCTTGAATCCCTTTGATTGTAATGATAATTGGGGCGATGTTTCATTACCGTTAAAAGGATAAGAATGGGAGCGTGATAACGATAAAGCGTTTAGTGAGCTGGACTGGGGTGTCTGAATCCTTTCTTTTATAATAATGATTGGACAAAAAAAAAGAGAGAGAGAGAGAGAGACTCGATGACGAGAGACGTACATCAGTCCGCATGGAGGAGAGGAGAGAGCGAAGAGAGACTGAAGGGGAGAGTGAGTGGATGAGAGAGAGGAGACGGGAGGAGAGAAGAGGAGTTTAAGAGGATGAATGAGAGAGGGAGAGAGGAGAGCGAGGCGTGGGAGAGGGGAGAGGGAGAGGAGGGAGAGGATGGATGGAGAGAGAGATGGAGGAGAGCGGGAGAGGAGGGGAAGAGAGAGTAGAGGAGTGAGAGAGAGGAGAGAGAGAGAGAGAGATAGAAGAGAGAGAGAGAGAGAGAGGAGAGAGGAGGAGGAGGGAGAAGACGAGCGGGATCGAGATGTGAGTATAGAGAGAGAGGTAGGAGGGAGCGAGTGTTGATCGAGAGACGAGATGATGTGAGGTGCGCAGAGAGAGGAGAGAGGTGATAGATGAAGAGACGGGAGATTAGGGGAGTGGGGGCAGCGAGAGGTGAAGTAGCAGAGTTGAGAGAGAGAGATGAGTGTTGTGTTGTGTTGACACATTGGTTTATTGCATATGGTAGGATCATGATATTTAGCTAATAAAAAGGATATTTTTGAAAACCATTCCAATGATGATGTAGTTCCAGCAATGATAAGGATAAACATCATAATGATAATAACTGCTAGAATTTAGTCCTGAACATCATTACCAAATCCGATACTGATAAGAATAAGCACAAAAGTAAGCAGCATTTTCCAGCCAACACAGGAACGAATCTTATCAAGTAAATGAATAATGAATAACAACATAACAACAAACCCATTAGAAACTGAGAGAATTCTATCACGGTAAGGATCCTAATTAATAAGTTCATGCAAATCCGTCACACTCTCTAGAACCTTCGTCCCGACTGTGTGATGTCTGCAATTTAATCTATCCTGCATGATGCAAATGAATGCACGGTGCTATTAATGAATACATTTTCCGACCCTTGCAGTGATGGCGGATGAATCGCCGCTCGCTATCCGCTCTTGGGAACGATTAATTTAATCCGCGTATTCCCACTAATGATCGCGTGACCATGGCAGTCATCATGCAGTAATGAATGTATTTATAAATAGATATGAAGGGTGAGTATTCCTTTTCATTTCATTTCATTTTTTTTTCATAGATCGAAGGGCATAATATGAACGTCATCAAATGATCAAACGGTTTTCAGCCATTCCGTGTTTATATTTAGAATATATGAGACTATATTTTCATTCTCCTTGACAAAGCAGGACAAAATACGAGGTGAAGAGAAGGAAAGGAGAGAGAGACAGACAGAGACAGATACAGAGAAGAGGAAAAGGCTTCAGATCAACAATAAAATGACCTGATAATTGTTTTATTTACAGCCGTCCCTCGGCCGCCATTTTCCGGGAGATTGACTTCCGGAATCCCGTTTTCTTTGTCCGGTTCGGAGCGATCCCTTTGAAACGCACAACAATGACCCTCGATTAGGAGTGACTCTCAACCCTTTTCTCTCTGGCTCTCGGTTTTCGTTCTCTTTTTTTCTCTCCTTCTTCCCTTTTTGTCCTCACTCCACTCTTCTTCCCTCTTTCTCTTTCTCCTCCCTCCCTCTTGTCTCTTTTTCTCCCTTATCTCTCTCTTTCCTCCTCCCCCCTCTTCCTACTCTTTCTTTTTCTCTCTAAACTTTTTCTCCTACTCCTCCTCCTCATCTTCCTCCTATTCTTCTTCCTTCTCCTCCACTTCTTTTACCTCCTCCTCCTCCTCCTCATTTTCCTCCACCTCCTCCTCCAACTCCACCTCCTTATCGTTTTCCTCTTCCTCCACCTCCTCTACTTACTCCTCCCCCTCCTCTTCCTTTCCCATTCCCTCCACCTCCACCCACATCTCTCTCTCTCCCCTCCACCTCCACACCACCCCGTCCCTCCCCCCCCCCTTTTTTGTATATCCTTCCCTCTCGAGGTCCGTTGTGTAGAGAGCCATTTATTTCCCTCCCTCCCCCCCTCCCTCCCTCCTGACGGGCGGACAGTCATCCTCTCACCTCGGACGAGAGTCTGTCAACAAAACACCTCTTCTTCGACTTCCTAATTCTTCTGGCGGAGCAGGTGATTTACTCCGCCTTGTTTCCGCGGGTCACGTTTTCCATTTCGCTTTGCTTTTGTTTGGGTCCGGCCCTTTGTTTGTACGGAGAAAAGGGAGAGGGGGAGGGACGGAGGGAGGGAGGGAGGGAAGGTGGGTGGAGGAG
>NW_028234436.1:5510360-5512467 GCF_977035675.1 Penaeus japonicus
GCGGAAGGAATAGAGGAGGAGGAAGGGTGGAGGAGATGCGTGAGGTAGGAGGAGGAGGAGGAGGAGGAGGCGAAGGAAAGAGACACAGAGGGGAGAGATAGGGTGGAGAGAGGGGAGATAAGAGACAGGAAAAAGGGGGAGGGAAGGAAAAATGAACAAGGTTATAAAAAGATAAGGGAAGGGAGATGGAATTGGACAGAGGATAGAAGAGGACATAGAGTGACACCATAGGGATACAGATGTGAGGCAGCAGGAGAAGAGAAAGAAAGAAAAAAAAAAGAAAATTAAAAGAGTCCAAATGATGTACATAAATACAAAGGAAATCCTGATCAAATAAGAGAAAATGACCAAAATAACCCCGCCCCACCCAAAAAAAAAAAAAAAAAAAAAAAAACGCGTATGCAAAAACACGAGAAAAAAGAATCGCAACAACAAAAGAGAAAGACGTGATAAAGCAGGAGGAGAAAGAATAAAAGCGAAATTCCAAGAGGTGTTGCAATCAGCATGCCTCTCATAGCAGTCTCCATCTTCGAAATATTCATAGGCATTATGACACAAGGTGGCAGGAATGTCCCCACAACACGCCGGGGGAGGGACACCCCCTTCAATTAAGTGGCCGATAAGGTGTGTACATTACGACGTTCCGCAGAGGAGGGCGGGAGGGGAGGAGGAGGAAGGGGGAGAGTAGGGAGCAGAGGAAGGGGAGGAGGAGGAAGGGAAGGGGAGGAGGAGGAAGGGGGAGAGGTAACGGGAGGGAAGGGCGAGGAAAGGGGAGGGAGGGAGAAGAGGAAGGGGAGGGGAGGAAGAAGAGGAAGGGGGAGGAGGAGGTTGCAGGTGAGAAGAAAATAGAAAGGGGAAGGGGAAGGAGGATGAAGATGACGAGAAGGGGGAGAAGTAAGCAGGAGAGGGAGTCATAAACGAAGGAAGAAAGGAGAAGGAAAGAAAAAGATAGGAAGAGAAACCGAAAGCCTGAGGAAGGTAGATACAAGTAAAGACAGATAAAGAGACAGAGATACAGACGAACCGCCCCAAATCACCATAAAATGAAAATCAAAAACCCACAAATTTCCGCCATATTTGAAGAGATAAATTTCCATCTCCCTTGTTCCTCGTCCGTCCAGCCAGCACTCAAACCTATCTCGCCATAAAAAGCGTCCCATTTGGCACAATGAGCAGGTAACTGCTCGCTTCCCTCGCTGCGACCGCTAACATTCCTCGGAGTAGCGCTGCGGCGTGCTTGTGTGTCCCGACTGCCATTGAACGCCGCTCCCACAGTCCGTGTTTACATCACTCGCCCACAGCTGTCAAAGGGCGGGGTCCGTGGGGGGTCGTGCGTGCGGTAGACCCCCCCTGGGAAGAGCCACAAGTCCCCCTTGTATAGGCCCCGTTTTAACCGCTGGAAACACCTCTGGCTGATTGGCATCTTCAGGCATATTTTTTCGTGAGCATAATGCACGAATGAATTGTAATGCGAGTGGAATCAGAGCGGCATCGCCATCGGCACGGGAGGCAGGAGGCGATCCGTGTGCTTGTCGGCCGCCTATCGACCCCGAGAAATAAATCAGGGGCGCCGTAGGCCTATAAAACCCAGCGTCACTTTAAGGAGATTTATTTGCCGCTTTGGGAGGCGACGCTGTATATCTCATCCACATGAAATACACATCTGTGACTTCTGACAATGGAGATGGCAGATGTGTAGGATAATATTTATTTATACTTTTTACACAATAATCGCCGGCCTGCTTGATTTCCTCATATGTCATCTAATAGGCCTATTTTGGCCTTTTATTCCTTATATGTCGGTCGCGTCTGTGTATGTGTAAATGCCAAACAGATATGTATCAAAGCGACATGTTTTTATATATGCATATATATATATATATATATATATATATATATATATATATATATATATATATATACATATATATATATATATATATATATATATATATATATATAATATGATTGTGTGTGTGTGTATGTGTGTGTGTGTGTGTGTGTGTGGTGTAATGTGTGTGTGTGTGTATATATATATATATATATAATATATATATATATATATATATATATATATATATACATATACATAAATACATACAATATA
>NW_028234436.1:5522567-5527567 GCF_977035675.1 Penaeus japonicus
AGGAGGAAGAGGAGGGGGAAGAAGATGAGGTGAGGGAACGGGAGGAAGAGAAGAAACGAGTTAGATGCAGTGACGAAAAAGAGGTAGAAGGAGAAAGGAGAGAGGGAAAGAGGAGACAGAGAGAAAGAGAGCAAGACCAAGGTTGAGGAGTATGACTGGAAGGACAGTTGGACAGAGGAATTAAAATAAGATAGGAAGGAGGAGGAAGGAGAGCAAGGAGAAAACAGAGGGGTGGGGGGGAGGAGGAGGAAAGAGGGGGATCAGAAATGAGGGAGGGGGTAAGAGGGAGGGGGGAAAGGAATGGGAAGAGAGCATGAAGACACAGTGGCAAAGAGGCAGATAAAAGGGGCGAAATGAAAGGGGGGAGCAAAAAAGGGGAAGGGGCGAAACGAAGGGGGAGGCAGGGAGGACCAGAATCGAGAATGAGGAGAGGGGAGGGGAAGGGAAGGGGAGGGGGGGTAGGGAGAGCTATCAACGGCCGGGTTTACGGCGGAGGGAGAGTGGTTGGCACTAGCGGGGGTAACGAGGCCCGGTCGAGTGCAGCAGCGATGGTGGATTTATTGCCTATCAACGGCTACTTATGTTCATTACCTCCTTTTTCCCCTCGTCTCATCTTCTCCTCGATTCCCTCTTTTTCCCCTTTTCTCGGATTTTCTCAGCTCTGATGTCTGTGGCGAAGAAGGTCCCTCGATCTCTTGCTCTCACTCTGGAGGTCGTGTGTCGCTCGGTCCCTGTCTCTTCATTCTCCGAGCTAGCTTACTTTAGTTTCGTGTATGTATTCTTTTTTCTTCTCTATCCTTCGGTCTCTCTCTCTCTCTCTCTCTCTCTCTCTCTCTCTCTCTCTCTATCTATCTATCTATCTATCCCTCTCTCTATCTATCTATCTATCTTTCTCTTTCTCTCTCTCTTCAATCTATCCATCTCTCTCTGTATATATCCATTTTTTTTCTTTATCTCTATACCATTTCTGTATATCTGCCTATCTTCCTACGTTCCCCTCCTCTCTCTCTCTTTCTTTCCCTCCCTCCCTCCCTCCCTCCCTCCCACTTTTTTAATCTCGTCACTTTCTCTCCATCGCAAAAAACGAGCGGAATCACTCCAAGTAATCTTCTACTGTTTCACGCACTTTATTCTCCCCGGCGCTCGTCTGCTATTCCATTGATCTTTCACACGCGACATGACAGCCTTTCCAGCCGCCGACCCACGCGTCATGCCTCAGCCGGGTCATCGCCATGCACATGTATTTGCACGCGGGCTTAAATCTCTTGCCTCGCCGATGCAGCCATCTGGACTGAGAGAGACACGGGCAAAAATTACAATGGCAGATACGTGCGAGGAGATTTAACGTGGCAGTCTTTTCCATGTGTGAAGTGCGCAGGACAATATTTACCTGTGTCCACGCGACCTCCTTGTCCTGTTTCCTACCCTCTGTTTTTTGTTCTTTCCTTCTTTTGCTCTCTCTTTCTCTCTGGTTTTTGCTCTTTCCTTCTTTCCTTCCCCTCGCAAAGGTTGTAGCGAAGACATTCAATAAATAAAATCGTGGATAGCTTTTTTAGGCGGATCAAGGTGGGTGTTTTTTTTTATCTTAGGCTAAGTCAGGGAAAGAGTATGTTGTTGTTTTTCTCTGGCCACGCTAAGCCCCAGATGTCAAAAGTCTTGTTATTATGGCATTTTCTTGATCTCACTTGCCTCCTCTGCCTCCCTCGTTCAATCCCATACGTTTTATAATCTCTGTCTCAAGACGTCGCATACTCGTAAGGATTAAAACGAAGGGTTAATTACCGATCTCGGCCTTTCATAATGACCTTACGGCTTACGGGCCAGAGAGAGCCACTAATATCTTAATGCCCAAAAGTCGGCTGTCACACAAGACGGAATATTCCCCCTCGAGTCAATAAGTGACCTGGGTAATCCACAGGTCGCATTATTTGGCCCGTCAGCAGAAAAAGGGGGGAGGGGGGAGTTGAGAAGCTTAAGGGAGAGCTTGGAAGAGCGGCGGGGGCGGCAGAGGCTGGATCCGTACGAGGGGTTAATTAAATATTTCCCGAAAGAAGATCAACCGCGAAATCGGGGTGGGCTGCCGAGACCGCCACGTGAGACGGAGCGAGGCGAGTAGAAATGCTGTCATTCTGGTGGGCTGACAACCGCTCCCATCGGAACTGGTGTTGTTAGGAAAGAGAAAGGGCCTGCGGGGGGAGGACCATGAATATGTAAAGATGGAAGAAAACAGAACCGGAAGTATCTAGGATCAGAAAGGAAGAAACATGGTCACAAATCAAATCCTCCAAATTATATCATAGGATAATAGAACCTAATTCAATGAAGAAGAAAAAATATCAGAGGGAAAGATGGGAATAGATAAAGGAAATAAATAAGTCTCATTAGGTATGTGACAATAAAAATATATATTCATTACAGTAAAAATATTTCATTTCTAGAATCCCCAAAACAGCGCCCTAATGAACTCGTGGATTTCATATCAACCTTCAGAATCGGTTAACATGACGTCGGTGTCCGTTAGAAGGAGATGCAGTTCATGAGATTATGTTCTTAAGAGAACAGTTCATGAGATTATGTTCCTAAAAGACTCAATATTCTGATCTGCGGACGTCCACTAAGCGCCGCGAGTCAGATCACATGTCTCTAATCCAATGCCCGACCTGTCACGTCTTGTCATGTCATGGGATAAAGCTCTGCAGACATGTCACGTTGCAGTGATGAGTCTACACTTTGTAAGGATATTTATATCAATATGAACGGCATAGATGATGGGATGTAAGTCTTGGTATTCTCTCTCTCTCTCTCTCTCTCTCTCTCTCTCTCTCTCTAAAAATTCTCACTCGCTATCGATCCTACTCCATCCTCATGCTCATTTCTGGATCTCACTATCCCTCATATCTTCTCTCAAAATCCTTCATCTTGCCATTATCATCAAATAACTCGATTTTACTTTCGTCTCTCACTCGTATATCTTGCATTTCCTTCTACGACCCGCCTCTCTCTCTCTCTTCATACATTCCTCCTCTCTCTCTCTCTCTCTCTCTCTATCTATCTATCTGTCTATCTATCTCTCTCCCTCTCCTTCTCTTTATCTCTCTCTCTCAATAGGAAAAGTGAATATTCATTTTTCTCTCCTCGACAGCTGCGAGTCAAAGCATCGGCCGAACAATGACACAATCCTATAATCCCGACTCCTCTTCCCCGGTCCGAGAGCAGCAGATGGAGATTTCAATCCCCTTTTATCCGCGGGACGAAGGTGTTCGATACCGGGTGGCGCGGCTCTTTTGTTTCGGTATTTGCGTCAACTTCTGTCATCTATACGGAGGTTTATGTTGTCAATCCCAGTACAAAGTTTCCGATGCCGCTTGCTGCCTCGCGCGCTGCCTCCCTTCTTTCTTGCTCGTAGCTTTTGCAAGAGCCAGAACTTGAAAATTATGCAGAATGGAACGAAGTCGACCTTGATAAGAAGGAATATAAGTGAGACTCTTTGATCTATTTTTTTTCTGTTTGTTTGTTTATTTGTTGATTTATTTGTCATTTGTTAATGATTTGACATATTATTCAAATGGAAGGAAACTGTTGTCGAAGTGAAACAAATCAATAAATACTACAAAGCGGAGTTTGTATAACGTCTTTAACAAGAAAATATTTACGTTTCGATAGTGAAAGTTATCATTCCAATTACTTCTAACTACCCAATAGAATAAATACAATACCATTTCCCTCACTTCCCAATAAAGACATACACCACGCACAAACACCGACCAAAACACAAACTTCGTCGAAACCAAAAACAAACCAAAATACCAAAGCCCTTAAAAGACACGTCCACCTCTCCACATACGTCATCTCACAACCATACTTCAGCCTATCATTAGTAACATTCTAAGTGTCCTGATGTCAGCTGAGGGGATCAAAGAAGGTCATAATGTTGACACAAAGACAGCCAGACGTGCCAAAGGTCATGTAAGGTCAGGTGGGATTAGCGACGCACCTTTACCTGGCTTGTCATAACGCGGGACTTGTGAAAACAGATGCAGGGAAGAGGAAAAGGGGTTATAATGGCGACGGTAATGAGAATAACAGAGACAAAAATGTAATGATGATAATATTGAGAATCATTATGATCATGATAATGACGATGATGATATAATGTAATAATAATAATAATAATAATGATATGATAGTAATGCTGATAGTAATGATGATAATAAAAATGATAGTAATAATAATGCCAATGATAATAATTAAAATAATGATGATGACAATATTGATGATAAACACTATATAATATAGACATTGTTATTGATAATAGACATAAGTGTACATGATAATAATGATTAAAAATAAATGATTGATAATGAATAAATGCTGCAGAAAAAATAGTTAAAATTGAATCTAGATAATAATAAAGTGAATCCAATGAATTAAATTAATAATGATATGATATTAATGGTAACAATATGTAATTAAAGGACGAATTTGATAATTACGATGATAAATTTCATATAATAATAAAATTATAATAATAATATAATATAATAATAATAATTAACAATGATATAAAAAGAATGTATAATAATAATAATATGACATAAACAATAATCAATAATAGATGATAAAAAGATACAATAATAATGATAACAATGCAAATTATAATAATAATCATTCATAAATAATGATAATAATAATAATAATAATAATAATAATAATATATAATGATATAATAATAGCAATGATCTAATAGTAACAATGTATAAAACTAATAATAAAAGATAATAATGATAATGATTAATAGATGATAACATTAATAATAATATTAATAATTGACATAATTAAAATAAAATTGTGATAATAATAATTATAATAATAATAATAAGAAGAAGAAGGTTAGAATAATTATGATAATAATAATAGTAATAATAATAATAATAATAATAACAATAATTGTAATAACGAGGTGAGAATAATGATAATAATAATAATAATAATAATAGTAA
>NW_028234436.1:5547567-5550067 GCF_977035675.1 Penaeus japonicus
TTTATCATCATGCTTATCATCATGATCATTATCATGGACCTATGTTAACCAACGCTAATACAGATCACCCACGCACACGAAGACCCGCGTCGCCCATTTAACAGAGGATATTCAGACAATCGCAAGCATAGTTTTCGCGATTGGGTTAGCGATCGCGGTGGCTTTGCCGTTTGTGGTTAAATTAATTGCAAAATGACCAGGTGCATAGGTCATAATCTGCCATGAATTATAGTTGCATGGATGTGTTCGTGTCGACGTGTAGGTACGTATATAGAGAGACAGGCAGATAGATAGATAGAGGAAGAGACAGGTGGACAGATAGATAGATGAATAAATGAAAAGATGGTACATACGTAGATAGATAAATAGGAAGATAGAACTTTAGGTAGACAGATGGAGAGAATGGTAAGTGGGTATATATGGATAGACAGATAAATGAAAATATAGATAGATGAATAAAAGAGATCTACGCAAAATGTCATTCATATTGTTATGAAAAAATATATTCATACACAGATATATGGTGATATATGTATAGAGAAATAGACATATAGACTGGCTCGCAAATGAATAAACGAATAGAAAGATACATTGATAAACAGATAGATCGGTAAGTGTCCAGATAGATAGATACCGGTCAGAGATATCTGTTACATCCATACAAACAGACATGAATTCACATATCCGATCTGGTCAATTACGCTTCCTTCCTGACTCGCCAAGGCACCGAAGTCCCCGCTTCAGAAATCCCATCTGGCCCGGATTACCGGCGGAGATGACACTAAGGCGGATTATAAACCGCGGGTGACGGACAGGCCACGGTCGATGTGGGGTCTGATCCCGTGTCAACTGAGGGGGGAGGGGGCGGGGGGCGAGGGGGGAGGAGGGAAGGAGGGAATTGTCTTAATCCTTTCACGCGGAGATGGGATTGCATCCTGTGTCTTTGGAGGGGCTGGTAATGTGGCTGAGCCGTGTGTGGTTCAGGCTGTCAAGGCAGTTTGGGATTTAGTGCCGGTTCTTTATGCTGAGTTAGGGCGAAGAGCAGAAGTGTATTAGGGTGCTCAGCGCTGGTGCAGTGAATGGATGGGTTATGATATGATATGCATATTGGTGTACAGTGGAATAGGAGATTTTTTTTGTTTTACCCTCTTTTAGTAATACCGTTTCCCTTATGATATGCGGTTACTCTAAGAGAGAAGAGCAACACGTAAATAACACTGCCAGCGAGACAAGAGTGAATGAAATCCAAACAGGCAATAGAAGAATGAATAGGGATCTAAATAATACTGGTTGCAAGATCAACCGAGTCCCCCTCCCCCTCCACCACCCCCTCCCCCGCAACCGGTGACTGCAAGGGCGGGCTGCACTTAGGTGGTCCGATTCATCCCCAACCCCCACCCCCTCCCCGCGCGCCCGTCGCTTCCCCCTCCCCTTCGCCCCCTCCTCTTGCCCGCGTGTGGACACAGGCCATGATGACCCTCCCCGCCCACCCCGCCCCCTCGCTCCCCGCCCACTCGAGGTCAGGTCGGAATGCTGCCAGTGCGAGGGGGGGCCGCGTGGGCGTGACAGGAAGGTTTCCGTGGGTGACAGGGGGCGGGGACGAATCTGGTCGCAGTGTGGGAAGATTTGCTGGACGGAGGTCGTGGCCGGGCGCTCGCTGGGGCCCTGATGTTGCGGAGGGCGGGATGTGTGTGCAACGGTGCACGCAAAGCGAAAGAGAATGCACAGGACAAATTGATGGATAATCACGCACACATTTGTGATAGGTAGAGGATTAGATATATAGATGAAGAGATACATACGCACATCAAGGGGAGATAGAGATAGATAGATAGAGAGAGAGAGAGTGGAGAGAGAGAGAGAGAGAGAGAGAGAGAGAGAGAGAGAGAGAGAGAGAGAGAGAGAGAGAGAGAGAGAGAGAGAGAGAGAGAGAGAGAGAGAGAGGCAGATACAGAAAGAGACGTATATAGAGAGATACACCGACGGACCGACAACAAAAGAGCGACGAAAATAAAAAACAAACGCAAGCGAAATAGAAAGAAGAGAAAGCCCGACCGAGAGAGCGACAGCTAACAGAGCCCAGGACAAAACCAGAGCCCTTGAACCCAACCCTCCCGCCCACCACCAGCTGGTCCTCCAAGCCGGACCGTGGGCGGGGAAGAACAGATTATCCAAGAGCTCTGACCGCCCGATCTCCCGCCCTCACTGATCACTCTGCCTCGGGGTATCTGGCCCTTGTTTGACCTTTCGTTCTGAGGTCATTATCTCCTCTAATTATCATTTCGGAACGGGGGGGGGGGGGGGCTGTTGAGATTTAGTGTTATGTGCTTCGGAAAGTCATGGTCTGGATTTGTGTCTGTCCATTTTCTTGGTAAATGTTTGTGTATATTCTCTTCTTAATTAATCAGGTTATATAAATGTATCTGCATGGATATTTATCTTATCTGGGTTGGTTGATACGTCTTAATGGAATTGTATATAGTTTTTCTTTGTTTTTGTT
>NW_028234436.1:5562567-5572567 GCF_977035675.1 Penaeus japonicus
AGATTCCACTTAACGTATAGGACAATTCAGTGACAGATAACCGTTATGATTAGCGCAAATGTCCGCTAAAGGTTATTTGACGGGGACTCGGACGGTGTAATTATTAATTCGTAATATTAATTGCATGTCCTCATTAACCATTCCATACACCAATTGCGAATGACACTTATGCGTTTACGATGGGCGTGGGTTGGATAGAAAAAGGGAGGCTTTCATTGCTCCAAACATTGCAAATGGCTGTTGCTTTTCCTGTGATGAATAGACAGTGACGTGGTAAGTACTGTCCAGTATTCATACGAATTTCAGACTTGGGTAATACATTTCTAGGGACGTTACAGAATGTTATTCCAATATCACGCGAGCTTTGTTACTAAAGGCTTTATATTATCCTACCAAGACCAACATTTAAAAGTATACTCTTTGCTACGGTAATGTCCTCATCCAAAGAGTCATTAAGGCAATCAGATTGGGGATTGATTTAATTCCTTCCAGTCATTGCATTTATAATTATCATAACTCAGTTTATTCCAGGCATCGGAGAGATATAGAGAATGACGATATGTTGCATCCGTGTTTTGAAGATTGCTTTTTCGGGGTAATTATCGTCCTTATTGTCATTACTGTCATTATTTCTAGTGTCATTATTCTGATCACTATTGTTTGTATTATCATTATTATATTATCATTATCATATATATTTTATCATTATTAATATATCATTGTTATTATAATTATCAGTAGTAATAATAGTAATAGTAGTATTAGTATTAGTAGTTTATGGCATCATAATTACTAATTTCTACTGTCATTTTTGATCACGAATTTTAATAAAATCCACACATAAGATTCGGCATATGAAATCCCTTCAGACTTCAGTCATAAACTCGTCATGCTTAAAAATGAATATGCTGTCTCTATTTTCATGAATTACTGATCTTGATATTTTGACGTATAGGTTATGTGAATGATTTGTGGGCTGACTAATGATGTTTGGCCTTCAGATAGAATTGATCATATCTGTATGTGTGTTTCTATATACGTATGTATTTATCTATACCTATCTATCTATATATATGTATACATGTGTGTGTATATATATGTATATGTGTACATATATATATATACATATATATGTACATATACATATAAACACACACATATATGTATATATATATACATATATTTACTTATATATGTATATATATAAAATTGCATATGCAATCTTAAATTAAGCCCCCCCCCCACCCACCCGCCGAGGGCTCCAAACTCAGCCTCCGAATTTCCCGCGATCTTATCTGTCCTTCGCTGGAAATTGTCACAGTTCAGCCGGCGCGACTCCCGGCACATGCGAATTACCGGCATGATGGAAATATGCAAATTCTTAATGACGTTAATGAGGCCTAATGAGCAGGCGTCGGTCGCGTCGCCGCCGTCCGACCCGACCGACCCGACCCGAACGCCCGACGCATAAGCCTCAGCTCGGAACGTGGCGACGAACCCGTTGAATTATTCATGGCGCCGAACAACACGTGGCGCGCGCTTTGCTTAGGCCTACGTCGCCCTCTCATTACCCGGGGGGGGAGGGGGGGGGGCACTTCAGGTGAGGCCTCCCAGGTGACACATCGGAGCATCGAGATCAACGCACGCGGAAGAGGCCTAGTAGATGGCAAATAGGCCTAATTATTGATTATCATAATAGCCTGTAGGGGATGCAGGCTGGCAGGAGCGCTGAGATAGCTACCTGGGTGGAAGATGTTCTGCTGAATTTGGAAAGGTTTTCCGGGTTTTGTTACCATTATCATTGTTGCTACTGTCATTATTACAATTATCATTGTTATTGTTGTTAGTGTTATTTTGAATATTGCTATTGGTGGTGTTATTTGCATCATCTACCATCAGGTTACGCTATTCATTAATTTGCAAACGTTTCTCCCATTGTTATCATAATTAAAACCATTTCTTCTACACTTCTGCTAAAAGAAAAAAAAATGAAGTGAGTTTTGTTGAAGAAAAGCCAAATACATTCAAAACTGTCGTTATTTTTCATCCGAGTTTCCGCAGTATTTCACTTTATAAATCAATTCCGGTTCTTTCTTTGCTTCAATGGTGGAAGATATAACCAGACAAATGACCAAACAATGGACAACATATAGATAATTAATAGTAGAAAACAAAACACCGATCAGATTAGTAAACGAATTGATAATTTTTTAAAGCAATTAGATAATAAATCACTAAGCACCCTAACTCTCAGAACACAAACACAGACGAACATGACGCAATGTACCTCCTAACCCCCCACCCCCACCCCCCCACCCCCACCCCTCCTCTCTTCTGCCAAGGGCGCGAACACCCTTCCCTTGCTTCCAGTTAACCAAATTCTCCAACTAGGACCCACGAAATCGCATTTCTTCCCAAAGGAGATCCTCTTTGGTACACGAAGACCCCTGTACACGTTTTCCCTTTAACGGCGCCAGAGATACAGTTGGTAAGTTGGCAATACCGTTTGCTTTGAAGAGGAGTCGAAATGCTCGTTGTTTATAATTCGTGTGTTATTGTAATAGCAACAAAATATCGCAGATTTTCCTAGGGGATTTTCTTACTGAAAAGAGCATTATTCCAATATACACTTTCAACGGATCATTTAATTCACATTACTCTCCGTGTACCTAGATGTGATGAAAATAAAATGTATGTGTTTAGGTGTGTGTGTGTTTGTGTGTTTGTGTGTGTGTGTGTGTGTGTGCATGCATTTATATATAAACATATATATATAAATATATATATATAATATATATATATATATATATATATATATATATATATATGTATGTATATAAAGAGAGTGATGTTCAAAAACACATGGAAACAAACACACACACGCACACACACACATACATAAGTATCTATGTATATATATGTATATACATATATGTTTATATAAACATATAAAACATATATGTATATATATACATATATATGTATAATATATGTATATATATATATATATATATACATATATATGAATGTACACACACACACACACACACACACACACACACACACACATATATATATATATATATATATATATATATATATATATATATATCTACTTACATACATGCATATATATGTATATGTATATATATATGTATATATATATATACATACACATATGCATGTATGCTTATATGCTTGTATATGTGTACATAAATATATACATATATATGTATATATACACACACACACATATATATGTATATATATATACATATGTATGTATATATATGTATATATATATATATATAATATATATATATATATATACATATACAGAGAGGGAGAAAGAGAGAGAGACAGAAAGATAAAGATATAGATAATATATATATATGTATATATATATATTATATATGTATATATATATATGTATATGTATACATATATATATATATATATACATATTTATATATATATATATATATATACATATATATATATATATATATATATATATATATATATATATATATATTATATATAGAGAGAGAGAGAGTAAGAGAGAGAGATATATATATATATAGATATATATATTATATATATATATATATATATGTATACATTACATACATATATTATATATATATATATATTTATATATATGTGTATATTTGTATATGTATATGTATACATACATACATACATAATATATATATATATATATATATATATATATATATATATGTATATATATATATATATGTATATGTATACATACATACATACATATATATATATATATATATATATATATATATATATATATATATAGAGAGAGAGAGAGAGAGAGAGAGAGAGAGAGAGAGAGAGAGAGAGAGAGAGAGAGAGAGAGAGAGGCACGCACACACTCGCTTTCGGATCCCTTCACATTCCCGCTTGCCATCCACGGCGACTGATTAATATGAATAAATAATCTAAGCTGATTATATTCATGTAAAAGTTTCGAAGAGGCAATACATCTTGGTTCAGAGACCTCTCATGTAAGGAGCTTATGGCAGGAAGTTTATGTGAGCATGACTGGGACGTCACAAATTGAGGCGAGACAGGGCCGCTTTCGTCGAATTCCCTTGGATGCGCCCCTCCCCTCCCCTCTCTCGCTTGCTCTCTCTCTCTCGCTCGCTCTTTCTCTCTCTCTCTCACTCTCGCTAGCTCTCTCTCTCACTCTAGCTCGCTCTCTCTCTCACTCTCGCTCTCTTTCTCTCACTCTCGCTCTTTCTCTCTCTCTCTTTTCCTCTCTGTCTCTTTCTCGTTCTCTCTCTATCTCTGTCTTGGTCTTTCTCTCAGTTTCGTGAAAGGATTGAACGTAAAACATTGTACAGTATTGCAACATCCTTTATAGAGGACGGCATTTTATCAGATATATTACACAAACACAAGGACTTTGCTTGTAATAGATGAAATTGCAAGGTCTCTCTAGAGTGATATACATGCACTACTATGTCTTATGTATAGCTTTGCCTAGCATATCAATCGACAGGGTCACAGTAATATCTGCTTCACCAACAATTTATGTCTTAGAATCAAACCATTTAGGCATAGTTCCTATGCCTATTCATGTGTATACATTATACATAGTATGGATAAACTTATCAAAATCAAAATCAAATTTCTCTCTATCTCTCTTTCTTTTACTCTTTCTCTTTCTCGTTCTCTTTTTGTCCCTGTCTTTGTCTCTGTCTCTCCTTCCCCCTCTCTCCCTCATTTCGCCCACTCTGCTTGCCCTGCTCCCAACACACCGCTCAGCCCAGGACCAGCCATCCTTCCCACTGAGGCAGACTCCGGGATGAGATGCAAGGGAGAGCGTGCGGACAGCTAACTAATCTTGTTAATTAACGCGGGGTCTCGCAGGGCGCACGGCCTAATGGCGGAGGGAGGCTGGGATGGAGAGAGGGGGCGGCGTAGGGGTGGCGGGGGGGAGGGGGGAAGGTGGCATGAGGGAGAGGTGAGAGGCAGAGAAAGGGTTTTGAGGGAGATAGAGAGGAGAGAGGAGGAGGGGAGATAAAAATGAAGAGAGAGGGGGAGATAGAGAAAGAGGGAGAGGGAGGGAGGGAGAGAGAAGAGATAGAGAGATAGAAATAGAAGAGAGAAAGAGAGAGAGAGAGAGAGGGGGGGGGGAGCTTGGGGAAGAGGGAACAGCATAGATAGGATTATTTCTGCCACTCCTACTATTACTTCTACTGCAATTATTACTGCTATTGCTACTACTACATCTCCTATTATCACTATTACTTGTAATAGTGTTACTGATAGCATTGCTTCTCCTACAACGAACTATACGAATTACGAAGAGGACAAACATATCAAACAGATAATAATAGAAAGATGAATCATCCACACTCTAAGTGAAATACAATCACGAAATATTACTATTAAATGTTACGCACATTGGAAGACAAGGAATAGATCAAAACGAGACAGAGATGAAATTGAAGTCATAAAAAAGACAGAAAAAAATACAAAAATGAATAAGTGAATAAATGAATAAATAAGAAGACAGACTACATTAATAGCAAAGGAGAGAGATGCCAACGAATGATTATGCTTATCATCCATGGCATCACACAAGGAGTAAACAAAATATAATTAGAAAAATAAAAATCGTCGACAATTAAAAGCATGACGTATGCATGAAAATCAGCTGATAAACGTCATTCATCAAGAAGTACGACGTTCGTTTAATCCGCGTGAAAGCACGTTGCAGGGAAAGAAATTACCTTGTTATTAGTACCGGGAATGACTGCAGAGAGGCGTGTCCTTCAGGTATTAATATCACTTACACGGCTTTAATGCACCCATTACCTCGGGACATGTAGAATAATTGTTATCATTAGATATTATTATCGACAGTGTTTATTATACGGAGGATTATATATATTTTCTCATAACTACCGGCCGGACGAGTGGAATTATGAATTTCGTTTCCCGTTTTCTATGGCTCGTTAAGACTGACCGCCATTTTCATGATAATTTCCCGACGGTCCGCGGTGATGATAATGCTAATGAGGGAAAGAAATACGGTGCTAATAACTATGGTAATGTTGATCATGCCGGTTAGAGTGGGATTAGCGACGGAATTAAGCGTCGAGGAGGAAAAGAAGATGGAGAAACTAATTAAACGGAGAATGTTAGAAAGATCTAGACAAAGAATAAGGGAAAAAGAACATGGATAAAACATGAAGTGAAGGAGAGAAAAAAAAGAAACGGATGGGGGTTATTGAAAAAAGGACAGATAAAAGAAGATACAGGCAGAGACGCCTCTGCCGTTGTAGACTCACAGGAGAGACTTCACCTGCAGGAGGCCCACCTGAGGCGCGAAGCCCGAGCTCGAGGGCGCCCGATACCGCCTCTCTTGCTTACGCTCCTCGACTCAGGAACCGCACGCCCGCGAGCGCCTTCCAGCGGCAGCGCAGAGAACCCCGAAGAAAGAGCAGGAGAGGAACAAAAGCGTAAAAAGAGGAGACTCGAAGTAATTAAAGTTTTGGGAGCGAGCGTGGACGCCCCAGAAGGACGGCGGCGGTGCGGCCTCCTGGAAATTCCTCCCATTGTCCTGCAGCAGGAAATGCTTCGGGGGAACGCTCGGGAAACTCTTCATTAATTAAGCAATTTTAGGAGGTTTTTAGGAACGGTAACACCCACCGTGGCCACGGGCGGCCAGGTGGCTGGTCCGCGGGCGCTCCGGAACGGGAGGCTTGTTTGTTTGTGCGCGAGGAGCGCTAGGAGGCGCAAACACACACACACGCACGCACGCACGCGCGTGAGAACGAGAATAGAGAAACAGAAGTAAAATAAAAGCCAAAATATCACCAATGCCAGGGAGAGCGACACGAGAAGCCACTCCCCGACCACAGAAACCCTCAGCGAGCGAAGGGTCTTGTCAAGCCAGCATTGCTTGGCGTGACCGGGGCTTGTTACGCTCTGCTCAGAAAAGCAATAATTCTATAGCCTACAGAGGTAATTATATTTATACGTGATAATTAACGCTCGCGAATAGTTAAACAATCACGTTACAATGTCATAAACCTGATTAACTTCCTACTAATAGGATGATTTACGATTTCACTCTAACACCTAAACGAATTAGCGCCTGAACATGTAAATGATGCGGTTTAGGGATGCATTACTGCAACTTAGAGACTGCAGCGCCGGTTGCAGGCTCTGGTCTACTTGTTTGGGAAATTGGGCCGCCCATTTGGGGGTTTTATGTATGTGTGTGTGTGTGTGTGTGTGTGTGTGTGTGTGTGTGTGTGTGAGTGAGTGAGTGAGTGAGTGAGTGAGTGAGTGAGTGAGTGAGTGAATGAATGAGTCTGTGGTGTGTATTTATGTATATATGTATATATATATATATATATATATATATAAATGTATATACATATATATATATTAAATAGATATATGTATGTATATGTATATATAAACAAATATATGTGTATATGCGCGCACACACACACACATATATGTATTTATGTATATGTATATGCAAACGTATATACTAACACATATATATGTATGTATATATATATAAATATATATATGTGTATGTATATATATATATATATATATATATATATATCTTTCTCCATCTCTGTCCGTCTGTATGTCCCTCTCTCTGCTTCTCCCTCCTTCCCTCTCTGCTAATAGCTCCGTTCTTTAAGGAAATAATAGACACATTCTCGTCCCGACCGCCGCCGCCAGCCTTCCTCCGGCCGGTAAATCTTGACTGAGGTATTTCTATAGGCAGAGCGCGGTCTGGTAGCCCGCCATCTGTCGGCGGTCTTCTAACAAGCGTTCATTATTGGCCAATTATTGCCTTAATTGGCGGCTCAACTGTCCGTCAGAGGCTCTTGTAGATACAATAATTGTGGTGTGGGCTATTATCGTGTTTCCTATGGTAGTCCACATTTAATACGGTATGTAAACAGCGGGTGTAGTCGCTACTTGTAGGCCATGTAGCATCTTCAGCATCCCCTCCCCTCTCCGCTGTAGCGAGACTGAACACTTCCGTGGGGCTAGAGGGGGGAGGGAATGGGGGGGGGGTAGCAAGTTGGTTATTAGTCTCATTAGTCTCATTAGTCTTATCATTATCATTGTTATTACAAATATTTCTGTGTTTTAATGTCTTCTGTTATCATACATTTCCCTTTCTCTGCCACGATTTATTCTTTTGTCTTTTCTCTTTTTCTATTTTCTTTTATACCTTCCATTAACCAACCTCGAGAAAGTTCTCCGTGTTGTCCTTCCTTCCTCTGTGAATGTGCAGGACCATTGCACTGTCATCATTATTTTACTCATTTTTGATATTATGAATTTTTCCTGTGTGTATCTTTTAGATATTTTGCATTTCAAGCTTCGCTCCCCTTTTCTCTCTCAATCTCTCCTCTCTCTCTCTCTCTCTCTCTCTCTCTCTCTCTCTCTCTCTCTCTCTCTCTCTCTCTCTCTCTCTCTCTCTCTCTCTCTCTCTCTCTCTGCAAATTTTATTGGCACTGCTGATTGCCCCCCTTCTGCTGCTGTTGCTGCCTTTCAGCGTTTCAAACAGCCATCGAACGTAGGCCCAAATTCTATCAATTCCTCCCAATTTGCTTCTTCATTCGTTTACTGCAGGCCTATGCAGTGCCCTTGCAAACTGCCATTCTCCCTGCGACTGGGTTTCGGTCCGTCTGTCTGTTGCAGCTTTTTTATGCTTGGCTTTGCCTTTTTCTGTTTTGATGTTTCTGTTTAATATACGTACCTATGTGTAAATTCTATATGTTGAATAGTCTTTCTGTGTTGATTATATGTCTGTAGATGAATAGAGAAAGGAATCTGTATTTTTTTCTCATTAGGGCTTTTGTCTGTCTGTCCTTGTCTTCTGTTGCTGAATATGTCTTCAACTACATTGACGAAATTTGTTGCAAGTAAAAGGACGTCGTAAAATTATTTTATATCAAAAGCATCCTTTAGTATTCATGTCAAGTCTGAGTTTGAAATTAGATACGCGAAAGTATATCTTCTAATCCCATATTCATTCAAGTTCAGTGGACGGTAATATCCATCACTGCCACGTGAAAAAAAGATAAAAATAGAAATAAAAAAAAACTAAGCCATAACATATACAACAAATTTTATATTGCCTTAATTGCGTCAAATTCGTAAGCTCTACTTTAAGAAAAAAACTAAGAAGATTATATGTATGCATAAACATGTTTCAAATTACGACATATCTAACTAAAATGCAAGGAAATTTACGGTTTAGTATGGATGCCATAAGTCACTCCGGGGCGACGCTACTTGACACCTCCTGTAAACATCATAATTTCATGACTAACGACATGCGTGCCGGAGCAAAGCCAAGACGAATCAAACCACGAAGCCTTTTAATTCGCTCGTTTTGACGAAGGGAGTTGGAACCCGAGTAGGATCACGTGAATCCCCTTTTGGCGATAAATGCCGAATATGAATGACGCCTCAGGCTCGCTTCATAATCCCCCGTGACTTATCAGACTCGGATGACTCTCGAGAAATTTTTGTATAGCCTGAGATGGCTTCGTGCGCGGTGAATCAGTGAGACCAAATGAACCAGTCAGGCGTCGTTCATCTTGTGGTCGGGATAATATACTTTTGGGTTTTATCTGAATTCACTTTTTAACGAACAATATATTTTTTTTTTTTCTGCAACGACGTCGAGGATCTTTTTGTTATGGTTGTTGTGAAGATTTTCATCATTCCTCCTGCTATATTTAGCCTTTTAATTATCGCTATCATTATTGCATCATGATAATTATTAGTATTATCATTAGTGTTAGTGTTATTGTTGTTATCATTTCTATCATTTCTATTATAATTATTTTTATCATTATCATTATCACTATTATTGATATCTCTGATATCATTATTATCATCCTCATCGTCATTGTTATGCTATTTTAGTTATTGTTTTGATTGTTGATGATAATGAGAATTATCA
>NW_028234436.1:5582567-5585067 GCF_977035675.1 Penaeus japonicus
ACTTATTACAACGATGATGTAATAATTATGATGATGATAATGATAACGGTAATATTGATAACGTTAATGATAATGGTACTGGTATAATCATAACGATTATACCAGTAATGATACTGATGATAATAACGTTGATAATGATAATGATGATGCTGATAACAATAATGAGGATAATAATAATGATAATAATAATAATGATAATTATAATGATAATGATAATAATAATAATAACAATAATGATAATGATAATAATAATAATAATGATATTAACAATAATGATAATAATGATAATAATAATAATGATAATAATAATGATAATAATGATGATAATAATAATAATAATAATAATAATAATAATAATAATAATAATAATAATAATAATAATAGTGATAATGATGATAGCCATAAAATGAATAATAACAGTAATGATAATGATGATCAGGATAGAAATATGAATAAAGAAAATAAAAACCATGACAATAATCATGATGGTGATGATAATAGCAATAATCAAAACTTGAATAACGACAAGCGCAAGGAAATGATGATATGAGTCGCAGAGGAAATGGAGAAAGGAAACGGAGTGTTCTGGAAGCCTTTTACTCAGTCACGACAGCCCTGTTGCAGGTGAAGTCATTAGCGAGAAGGAGAAAAAGGCCATCAACACTCCATCTATCTTCCTCTTCCGCCCTTTGCCTCCTGTTCCATCCTTCTCACCTCTCCTCCCTCCCTCCCTCCCTCACTCCGTTCCAGCGTTCAACTTCCTCTTTTCAATTCGATCTTTTAGTTCCCATTCCCATATTCCGATGACAGTTTTACTCCCTACTCGTCCATTTCATTCTCTATTTCATCTCCCACTCCCTCATTTCAATCCCAACTTCATTCCCACTTCCTCATACCACTTCCAAATTTTAATCTTCACTCCCTCATTCTATTCCCAAATTCGTTCTGGACTCCCACATTCCAGTCCCAAATTCACCCTTCACTCCCCTATTCCACTTCTAACTTCCTTCCCCACTCCATCATTCCACCCCCAATATCCTTCCTCACTCCCCCTTTCCACAGCCAATTTCATCCCACACTCCCAATTTTACTTCCCACTTTTCAATATCACTCCCAATTTCATCCTCACTCCCCCATAGTTCTCCCATTCTCATCCCCCCATTCCATCATTAATCTCCTTCTATTTAGTTCCACCTGTTCCACCTTCCCCCTCTCCCCAAATCACTCCACTCGCCGCTCTCCCCCCTCCCCTCCGTTCCAGCCAGAGACCAAGATCTATCTATCTATCCACCTGTGTAAGAATGGAGATGGAGAGAGATTTAGAAAAAAAGGATGAATAAGGAGGGAGGGAGGAAGCAAGGAAGAAGAAATGGAAAGTGAGGAGGAGGAGGAGTAGAAGGAGAAGGTGGAGAAGGAGAAGGGGAAGGGGAAAGAGGAGGAAGAGGAGAAGTGGAGGAGGAGCAAGAGGAAAAGACGAGAGAGAAGGAGGAGGAGGGAGATGATGAGGAGGAAGTAAACGAAGGGAGAGAGGAAGAGAGGAAGGCGGGAAGAACTAGGAGGAGGGAAGGGTGATGATGGTGATGGAGACGGACGATGAAAGAAACAAGAGGACAAAAAGATAAACAAAAAGCTAGAAAAACAGAAAGAAGAAAGAACTCGAAAGCGAAAAAGACGACAGAGCAAGTTGGAAGAAGAGAAAATAAAAACTAAAAAGAGAAAAAGAAGCAGAAAAGACAAGAAAGAAGGGATCTCGGGGGGCTGAAGGGGGCCACGGCAGCCCATCCGTCACACTGAAGGGGCGAGGACGGTCCCATCAGAAACGGATCGGGGGTTCTCACGAAGCCGCGCCCGCAGAGAGCGCCGATTCGCTCGCTCACGAAAACGTTTTGTCATCGGGCCGAGCGCGGACCCCGAGGTGTCCGATGGGCGGCGCTCGGGACTCCTGAAGGCGGGGTAGGAGGAGCAGGCGGCGCGGGAGGAGGGGGTCCTGTCTGGCCTTCTATCTGCCTCTGTGGCTTTTTAGTTCTCTCTCTCTCTCTCTCTCTCTCTCTCTCTCTCTCTCTCTCTCTCTCTCTCTCTCTCTCTCTCTCTCTCTCTCTCTCTCTCTCTCTCTCTCTCTCTCTCTCTCTCTCTCTCTCTCTCTCTCTCTCTCTCTCTCTCTCTCTCTCTCTCTCTCTCTCTCTCTCTCTCTCTCTCTCTCTCTCTCTCTCTCTCTCTCTCTCTCTCTCTCTCTCTCTCGCTCTCTATCCATCTATTTATCGATTTATCTATCTGTCTATCTATCTATACATCCATCCATCTACATATCAATCTATTTAATTTACAATATGTGTGTTCATCTTCGTCTATTTTGAGATGACATCCGGCTTAGTCAAACACTCCAACTTTGATGCAATTCAAAAACAAAAGTTATTGCACAAATATTTCAGTTATTGCAATTGCACCATCTGATGGACTATAACACGTCATTTCCTGTTTGATAAATCATTTGCACTTGTTA
>NW_028234436.1:5597567-5605067 GCF_977035675.1 Penaeus japonicus
CACCGACTGGTTCTTTGACAAGGGTATATTTTCTGATTAACACTGGACTTACTCTCTGTCACAGGGACCCGCTGGCAATCCAGTGCTGACTACGGCAATAATCTCTTTTTTCGGCATATTAGATTCTACACATTGAAATGATGATCGCAAATGGCAGTTTTATGTCGGTCTCTTACAGTTATAACTCCCTCCTTCACTGTTCTCTTAATAAAATTCATGTATAATCACCTAATTGGTGGCCGATCAGTTACTTAGTCTACAATTCTCCGAGCAATCGATTGACCGACAGGGAGCCACCTTACAAATCACATTTTTTATGAGTTAATATCTTACTGCTGAATAGTAATGGATTTTTTTCTGGTCGGGAAGGATAATGAATGATCGGCTAGTTCCCTTATCAAATAATAATAATATTTGTACACCGATACCTCCTTAATCACGAAAACAACTCGCATACCAGTTTCTGACTGTGAATAGCATTCGCGAGAGTCGTCTGGGCTGCGCAGGAGAGTCAGGCACGTGAATGATTTCTCTGTTACGTAAATGGTTGACTTGATAATTAAGCCTGACGAATGTCTAAGGAAATGAGCCGATGCTGAGGCGAGGAGGTGGCTCTTTGCGATTTGCTTGTTAGGTATGCGACTAACTGGCTGGCTTTCTAGCCAAGAGGAATGACTAGTTAGCTAGCAGAGTGGCTGGCTGGCTGGATCAGTTTACAGGTCGACATCAACATAAAATTCGCATCAGTCATACTACCAATCAGAGGAGGCTGGTCAGAGGGAGGGAAAACATATTTCATTTCGCTGTGATTGTTACCAAAATGGTTCGACTCTCGTGTCTCTCTTCTGGAGCTAGTCAGCGGCTGTGTTATATATGTCCTCGTTTCTCTATTTGTAATTTCCATGAGCAAAAAACCTTTATTGACGCCCGCCATATTGGGCGCAGGGGATAAAGACGATGTCAAGTGTCGAGTTTGTTTCTTGATGAAGTGGAAGGCTCCGCCGAAGACTCGACGTCGAGCCTTTGTGTTGGGCGAAGGGAGCATGCAGGGAGTATTGCCTAATGCCCGTGTGTTTAAACCTAATTGTTTTCGTATCTTGTGCAAATATTCAATCACCTGTGTGAGTTACGGGGCTCGGGAGGATCGCACAGATACCCGCGTCGTAGTTACGATGTTCTCGGAGGTCCGGTATGTATGGGTGAACGTCCGCGGCCGTGTCAGTACCGCGGCCACGATACCAGAGGTAGAGAAGACCTCGCTGTTAACACTCGCCGGTCGAATTCCTTACTCTTCGACCTCTTGAAAGAAAATTATTCTCGCAAGAGTATTATCCAACAAGCAATCTCTCCATTCGAAGCAAAAGCTCGCAAATAAGAACTTCAATAAAGCAGGTTCGCGGGCGTACAATCGAGAGCTTCTGGGCCCCACGGCGGAGCAGGGCGGGCGAGCCAAGCGTCATTACCAGAATCCAATAACCGCCAAAAAAGAGTTATAACGGACGCATGAAGCGCCTCAATCCGGGAGTCGAAATTATTCATGGGATTAAAGTCGTATATATTATCCCGTCTATTGCTCGCGCGTAATGCAGTGAGCTCCCCGTGCCGCGGGACGAGGGCGAAGCCTCAGCAGAAGGCAAAACAGTGTTATCACCCTCGCTGATCACGAGTCCGCCCGTCCGCATCTTCGAGTCCGGGGCTCGCGGCCGAGCTCAGCCTCCCTCGCAGTGAGCACGGAGCAGCAAGTGACATGACTCCGGCCGTGGTTCCTCGGCGCTATCAGGCCCTGCATCGCTGCCTCGCCCGAAGCTCCTCGGGAGAAAATCACTTATTCCCGCCGACGTCTCAGGATCCCGCCCACCTCGGCTACCTTGGGAGGCTCCTCGCTGTTCACGCCGCCCAGAGCCTTCACCACCTCCTCCCGCCGACGCCATCGCGATCTCAATCTCCCGAAGCTCCTCCTCCACTGAGACCTCCTTCGCCACTTGTCTTCTCTTTCTTTATCTTATTCAGTCTCCTCATATCTGTCTTCGCCTTACTTCTGCTTTGTTCTATCCTTTCTTCCTACTGGATCTCCTCTTCTTTCATCTCCCATTATCCGTTTTCTCTCATCTCCATCGCCCGTTTTCTTTCATCTCCCGTCATCCGTTTTCTTTCATCTCCCAGCGCTCGTTTTCTTTTATTTTCCATTATCCGTTTTCTTTTATCTCCATTCATTCGTTTTCTCTCTCACTCCACTTCATATTGTTCTTCCTCCTTCATTTCGATCCACCGCTTCTCATCGCCCTTCCTCCACACCCATCTTTCTTCCTCTCCAGTCCATCTCCCTCCTCCACTTCACCCACACTAATCCACTCCAGCTTGACTTCATACATCTAGTCCAACTGTATAAATCTCCGATCTTTTAACCAGTTATTGAATCAACATCACGTTCCATCTCAACGACACGATTTATTACATGTGATCGATCATTGCATATTGAATCTAATTCCTTGCACGATTCCGTAGGTTTTCCGACACGATAGAAAGGCGTGAAACCAAGTACATAAAATAAGCAAACAGAGGAGTTACTGTTGCAGTAAGCTGGTGTGCACGCCGATTTATCAGATACATTCCGTTGTTGAAGTGCAATACATTTTATACAAGCCTACACCTCGAAAGCTCGCCCTCACATATTCGCTTGAGAGAAAAGATTTGAAACGCATGTTGGGGAGTCGGTCAGCAGCGTAACTGTTCGTAGCTTCGACTTGTATGCTAATCAGGCAACACCTGTAAGGGCAGGGGTTTCTGCGCTCTGATATAGTGTAAATTTGATTTTTCGCTTGGCCGCGCTGTGATATCAGACGTTGAGCCTTTTGAATTTAGATCCCTGTGTTGTTTGGCGATTTAGCTATTCTTTATTATATGCTTTTTTGGGGGTTTATTGTTCTATTGTTTGGGTGATGTTTAATTGATACAATTCAGCTTAGCTTGTATGCTTTTATTCTTATTACTATTATGATTATTATTATTCAACTCATTTAGACAAATATCTTGGTTCTTAAATTTATAACTTTTATTATTATTATGGCTATTATTATCATCATTGTTTTTATTATAATCATTATCATTATTAATATTATTGGTAGTGGTGGTGAGGGTTTTGTTGTTGTATTTATAATTAATATTGTTGCCATTGCTATTATCATGATTATATTTGATGTTCTTTTTATCATTACCTTAACTATTGTTATCATCATGATTATTATTATCATTATCATGATTATTATTATCATTATCATTATTATTATTATTACTATTAACATTATCATTATTATTTATATTAGTCTTATTATAATTCTATTACCACCATCATTATTACCATTATTATTATTATCATTATTGTTATTGTTCTTGTTATTAATGATATGATTATTATAATTACTCTTATTATCATTACCACCATTATTTTCTGTTTTATCATCATTCTTATAATTGTCGTTATTGCTTTTGCTATCATAATTTCGTAATACTATCACTGTTATTGCTACCATTGACATATATACCAGTAGTAATGTTATTAAGCTAATAAAAATAAAGAGGATTGTTATTATTATTATCACCATTATTATTATTGTTGTTATTGCTGTTTCTAATGATATTGTTGTCATTATTCGTATTATTTCCATCGTTCCTTCTCGTCTCGGATCTTCGTGGTGGGTTTTCTTGGAACATCACCTGGAGTAATCCATCCCCTTGAGGCTCATGCCTTTGATGTTCTGTTTGTCATCCACTTGCAAATTTTCTTTGGCTCTTTGCTGTTCCAAGTAACCACGTCTTCTTCCCTGCCTGTTCTAGTTGGTATGGTTGGAGGGATTTTAATTGTGTTGCTGTTTATTTTCTTCTAGATAGTTCTAGAGTGTTTTTGTTAAGATGCGGATGATTTCCTTGGAATTTTGAGATTTTGTCTTACTTCTTTACTTTGATGGAAATATTCATGTTTGATAGTTTTGGTAATGATATTGCTGTTTGCTTTTTCTGTATCTTTGATAATGGATTGTCGGTTTCCTGTAATTTTCCTGTGCGTCTGTATTGTAAGTTCCATGGTATGGTGGTGGTGTTTTGTGGATTCCTTAGTTTGGCTCGTACATCTTTCCTATGACTTCAGTTCCATTATCTCTGCTAAGGTTTCAGTGATTTAAAGTTTCTGTTTTGTTAAGATTTCGCACCTGGATGTTATATCGTCTACTGATTCTTCCCTGCCATAACGCCTTTACTGCCAATTTATATTCCATTGTTGTTTTCTTAGAGGTTGCTTGATCTTAGACAGTTGTGATCACTTTGTTTCTTCCTTTTTTACTGATAGCTACTTCATACCAATGTGTTATGTTATGGGCCTAAATATACTGCCTAGTGTCCAAGTTGTCTCTTCTTCTTTTTCTTCTTTTATTCTTTTTTGCTATGTCTCGTTTGATGTCTTTCTTACATTGAAAGGGTTGTTGGTCTAGTGAGACTTCTATTAACCTCTACTACGTCTGTCTGGATTAAGGATATCGGGCCAGCAGCACCCTCTGGACTCAATATGCCCGTGATGCCCCTTTTTTTGGGGTACTTGTAGTCAGAGGTTAAAGTCTCTCCTCTTTGGGACAGTGTTTTCTCTTGATGTAACTTGTGTTCCTTCTTTGGATGTTTGTTCTTCGTTTCCTCCGCTGTTCTTTGATATCATTATTGTTATCATCGTTTTTATCATTATTGTTATCATTTGTTACCTTTTCTCTTTCATTATTGTTATGGTTATTATTGATATTATTGTTATTGTTATCATTACTGTTATCACTGTTGTTATTTTTATTTTCATTATTATTATTATTACTGTTACTATTATCATTATTGTTGTTACTATTGTCATTGTTACCATCATTATTTTTGTTACAATTTTATCATGATAGTATAGCAATAATGATATTGATAATAATAGGAAAATAGCATCAGCGTCGATAATAACAACAGTAATAATAGCAAAAACAGTATCATAGATAATGATAATGATGACTAATCAGCCTCTCATTATCATATTATCATCCTCATCATCATTGCGGTTATTGCCATTTTAATGCCATAGATATATGTGAATATAAAAATAAATAGGTGGATAGATAGATATAGAAAGATGGATACATGTATGTAAGTAGTGTAAGATTGCGTGTGTTTTCATCACACACACACACATTCACACACATTCATGCATATATATATATATATATTATATATATATATATATATATATATATATATATATATATATATGCATATATATATATATATATAATATATATATATATATACATATATATATATATATATATATATATATATATATATATATATATATATAGATATATATATATACATTTACACACACCCATTCGAATAATGCAACTCTTATCAACTTCCCTCCGTATTCGAATCCTTTACGCAGTTGCCAGCTAGCTATTTTCGTGGGCCCGCACCTCGACCCGCCCGAGGAAAACGAACGGTATCAATTTCGCGATCATCCGAAATAGAAAAAAAGAAAAAGATTATCGCTGTCCATCGTCAATCGGGTGCGGCTCTGACTATGTGAGATGCCTGGGGATGGTTGAGGAATAGAAAGGGTATATAGATTGGTAGATGGATAGATGGATCGTTTAATGGTTTGATATGTGGAGGGAATTGGATGTGGATGGTTGGTGATGATGCTTGGCTGCTGGGTGGCTGTGGGAGGGATTTCTAGTCTTTTGGATTTAGTATTGGATGGATATTTTTCTGGATTTTTTTAGGGGATGTGGTGGTATGTGGATAGGTATTTGGATGGATATGGATGGTTTTGTTTAGCTATTGTTAGAGTGAGGATGGTTTATTGGATGTATTAATAGACGGAGAGATAACAAGACGAACATTTGAATTCCTTTCTTTTTTCTTGGCAACGCGAAGTCGGACGAACCATCTGCGTCTAAAGGGTCGGGGTCAGTTCTAGTAATATTTAATTATAATCAGATTGATAAAGAACACCTTTTTACGTTGTTTAAATTTCAAATAAAGCGAGGTAAAACATCTCCCTCGCAACATATTGATTTGTTACAAAAGGACAGGAAACAAAAACAGTCTATATATATATATATATATATATATATATATATATATATATATATATATATATATATAATATATATATATATATATATATATATATATTATATATAGTATATATATATATTCGATGTACTAAAGAGTTTACCTTTACCGAATCATAAATACATAAATCTGTAAAGACAAAATATACATATACCTCTCTCACTATCTGTATGCATAGCCAGAATGGTTGCATCATCAGTTAGATAGATGGATAGAATGGCAAATAGATTTATCAGAAAATCAAAGTGAGTGATAGACAATATACTAATACATGGATAGAGTAGATGAAAGATCTATCTCTTGGAGAATGGATCAGCAGGGAGAGAGAATAGTGCCGGGGGTGATTTATATGGTTGAGCAAATTGATGGGAAAGATGCTGACGTAACTATAAACTGAAACCTTTTATAGATTCACATTTGAGATTTGATAGCGATGTTGATTAGAAAGCGAAGGACTGAATATATGCATAGCTGAGGAGATTGGTTTGGTTTATTGAGTTCATATGGCGATAAATGGATTAATGGGTTGATGGACCCATGAAGTGATGAATAGATGGGGTAAAATTGACATCAAAAGGGCGTGCAGATGGATTTGCATGTTTTAGTTCGTATTTGTGAGTCTCTTGTGTGCATTAGTTTCGTGTATCTTCATATGCGTGTGTCCATGTGTCCAGGTAGAGAGGGAAAGATAGACAGACAGAGAGAGAGAAAGAGAGAGAAAAAAGACAGAGAGAGTGAGAGAGAGAAAAGGAGACAGAGTGAGAGAGCGAGGAAGAGAGACAGAGAGAGAGGGAGGGAGACAGATAAAGTGAGAGGGAGAGAGACAGATGAAGAAAGAGAGAAAGAGAAAGAAAGAGACGGAGAGAGAGGAAGAGAGACAGAAAAAGAAAGAGAGTGAGAGGGACAGAGACAGAGAGAGAAAGACAGAGAGAGAGGGAGAGATCCAGAGAAAGAGAGGCAGATAGAAAGAGAATGAGAAAGAGAAAGAAAGAGACAGAGAGAAAGAGAAAGAGAGCGAGATAGAGAGAGAGGGAGAGACATTGAGAAAGATAGGGAGATAGAAAGAGAGTGAGAAAGAGACAGAACGAGAGGGAAAGAGAGAGGAGCAATCAAGCAAGCAGAGAGAGGGCTGTCGGCCACAGGGGGAAGGGGAAGGGCGCGAAGGTACCCTTTTTTCGGGCCCTACCGCCGCGCCAGGAGGGGGAGGAGGAGACTGTGGGATATGTCCCGTAGCGGCATTTTCTCCTTTTTTTTCTCCTGGGCGTCCGTGGGAAATGATTGATACTCCGGCGTCCAGGCATCCCCATCCCGTCTCAATCGACCCTGGCCGCGCCGTAACTACTGTCTTGG
>NW_028234436.1:5627567-5635067 GCF_977035675.1 Penaeus japonicus
GCTCCCCCCCCACATCTCTCTCTATAATTTATGATATCCTCTTTCTTCTTCTTCCTTTTCTTAGTTTTACTTCTTTTATCTTCACCTCCTCCTACTACTCCTCTCCCTTTTCGTTCGTCTCCTCCACCCCTTCCCCCTCTCCCGCATTCACCCTCTCCTCCTCCTCCTCCTTCTTACCTCCCCCCCTTTCTTCCCCCGTTTTCTCCTTCAGATCCCCGACGCAGTAAACAAACGCTAGTTCACATCCACCGCCAGCCCTCGGTGTCGCCGGCTCTCCTCTCCGTCAGTACACACAAAACCCTTATCAAGATCACTTCGTATTCTCACAGGACGATCGAAGGAGCCAGCGCTCGAGGGCGACGGCAGATGAAGACAAGTCGAGCGGAGAAATATCTGGGGTTTGATCGGAATGAATCGGGCGTCTTGATTGATCGGAGTGACACTTCGCAAAACAGTTGTATTAGTGTGCTCTCGAGGTCCTCTTTTATCTGTCGCATCTTCGGGGACTTGTTTTTATGTTACCCTTTTCTGAGGCTTTTGCTTTTTTTTTTTCTCTCTCTCTCTTCGGTTCGGTCTTTGTGTATTTTTTCTCTTCATTTAAGTTTGTTTATTTTGGTTTCTATATTTGTATCTCGTTGCTCTCTCTCTCTCTTTCCCCCCCCCCTCTCTCTCTCTCTCTCTCTCTCTCTCTCTCATTCCCTCTCTCTCTCTCTTTCTCTCTCTCTCTCTCTCTCTCTCTCTCTCTCTCTCTCTCTCTCTCTCTCTCTCCTCTCTCTCTCTCTCTCTCTCTCTCTCTCTCTCTCTCTCTCTCTCTCTCTCTCTCTCTCTCTCTCTCTTTCCCTCTCTCTCTCTCTCTCTCTCTCTCCTCTCTCTCTCTCTCTCTCTCTCTCTCTCTCTCTCTCTCTCTCTCTCTCTCTCTCTCTCTCTCTCTCTCTCTCTCTCTCTCTCTCTCCCTCTCTCTCTTTCTCTCCTCTCTCTCCTCTCTCTCTCTTCTCTCTCTCTCTCTCTCTCTCTCTCTCTCTCTCTCTCTCTCTCTCTCTCTCTCTCTCTCTCTCTCTCTCTCTCTCTCTCTCTCTCTCTCTCTCTCTCTCTTTCTCTCGTTTTGTGTGTGTGCATGTGAGTTATTGTTTTTTTTCTCTCTCTCACACGCTTTGCATAATATTTAACTGATTTCTCGGTATTTAGCTTTTGTTTTCTGAACAAACATTGGCTGCCGTCCTCTCCGCTGTACATTCCCGACAAATGGCATAATTTGATCTGATGGCGGCGGTGTCCTCTTTCTTTAATTTATTTTGTTGATCTCGCCGACTTGTCTCTTGCTCTTCATTGCTTCTATTTGCATTCTTCCAGTCACTTTCTTGTGGCTTTTTACTTTGAATTTAATGTGTTTCTGTTGCAGGGATGTCTATTCTCTATTTATTCCTCTTTTCTCTTATTCTTCTTTCCTTCATTCCTATTCCTCTTCATCCACCCTTTCCCTTTCACTACTGCCCTCCTATTGCTTCGTCTCCCTCCCCTTCCTTTCGTTCATCTCTTCCCTCCTTTCCTCTCTTTGCGCTCCTCCTTCCCTCCTTCATCCGTCTGTCCTTTTTCTCCTTCCCCTCCCTTCGTCCGTCCTTCCTTTTCTCCATGCCTTTACTCCTCCTCCTTCCCTTCCCACCATTCTCTCCCTACCTTCCTCCCTTTTTTCTACCTTCCATGCCTTCTCTTCTATTCCTCTTTCTCTCTCCCCTTTGCTCACTTTCCTCTTTCTCCCGCCTTTCCCTCTCTCTCCCCTTCCACCTTCTTCTCCCCATCTCTTCCCCCCCCCCTCTTCCTCACTTTCTCTCTCATAATTCTTTCTTTCCTCTTCCTCCCCCCTTTTCCCTCCCTCTCACCCATACCCTCATTTTCTGTCTCACTCCCCTTATCCCTTTCCCCTCTCTGACATTTCTCCCTTATTTATTTCTCTTACCGCATTTTTCCTCCCCTTCTCTCACTCCGTCCTACTCTCCCTCATCCCGGTTTCTCTCTCTCTTTCCCTCGCCTTCTTTTCTTTCTCCCCTTCTCTCCCTCCTAGCTCACCTTTTATCTCTACCGCCTTTCCTCCCTCCTCCCCACTTTTCTTTCTGCCCTTCCCTTCCTTTTCCTCACCCTCATTTCTTTCCCCTCTCCCTCACCCCCATCCCCCCCTCCTTTCCCCTTCTCTCACCCCCTTATCTTTCCCCTCTCCTTTATCCCCATCCCCTTCCCCCGCCTCCTCCTTCTCCTCCTCTTCCCCTCCCTTCCCACCTCTTTCCCTCTCTTCCCCCCTCTTTCCCTCCCTCCCCCTCCCTCACACCCTATCTATCTTTCCCCCCACCCCCTCCCTCACACCCTATCTTTCTCCCCACCCCCTCCCTCACACCCTATCTTTCCCCCCACCCCTTCCCTCACACCCTATCTTTCCCCCCTCCCCCCTCCCTCACACCCTATCTTTCCCCCCTACCCTGACCAGCCATTAGTAGCGCGGGCGTCCCAGCCAACAATAGATTAATATCTAAATCTCGGCAGCGCACACTCGCCGCTGGGACTTTAATCCTTCGTGACGGCAATGCTGCCCTCGGCTCGATGCTCGCTTGTTTGCGCTCGAGGTTTGCTGTTTACCTGTTGGCGCTGCTTACCTGAGTGTTCTTTGCGTCTTGCTGTCTGGCTGGGGTTGGGGCCCTGGGGTTGGGGTCCTGGGGTTGGGGTCCTGGGGTTGGGGTCCTGGGGTTGGGGTCCTGGGGTTGGGGTCCTGGGGTTGGGGTCCTGGGGTTGGGGTCCTGGGGTTGGGGTCATGGGGTTGGGGTCATGGGGTTGGGGTCCTGGGGTTGGGGTCTTGGGGTTAGGGTCCTGGGGTTGGGGTCCTGGGGTTGGGGTCCTGGGGTTGGGGTCCTGGGGTTGGGGTCCTAGGATTGGGGTCCTAGGGTTGGGGTCCTGAGGTTAGGGTTCTAGGACTAGGGTCTTGGGGTCCTGGGGTTGGGGTCTTGGGTCCTGGGGTTGGGGTCTTGGGTCCTGGGGTTGGGGTCCTGGGGTTGGGGTCTTGGGTCCTGGGGTTGGGGTCCTGGGGATGGGGTCCTGGGGATGGGGTCCTGGGGTTGGGGTTCTGGGGTTGGGGTCCTGGGGTTGGGGTCCTGGGGTTGGGGTCCTAGGGTTGGGGTCCTGAGGTTGGGGTCCTACGGTTGGGGTCCTGGGGTTGGGGTCCTGGGATTTTGGTTCTGGGGTTGGGGTCCCGGGGTTGGGGTCCTGGGGTTGGGGTCCTGGGGTTAGGGTTCAAAACTTCAGGGCTGAAGTTTTGTTTACTTCTGGCGCTTGTGATTCTTGTGTAGTAGATTTATAGTGATTTTTTTTTTGTTTTGTTTTTAAAGGGGTTGATTTTGGTATGGTGTTTTTCAATTCTAATTTTCAAAAAAAAAAAAAAAATACCGATATCATCACATTCGTTAATAATAACAATAATAATAATTACAATATGCATCTATCTGATCAGTACTTTGTTCTCTATTAAAGCCTCTCTCAGATAAAAGCATCGAATTAATTTCCCCTTCATGACGTGCAAATAATCAACATGAATGTACTTCCTCTCATCTCCTTATGTATGACCTCACATAACCTCCTCATGACCCGCCCTTCTGCGACCGAAGCCTTGGCTAGGACATCCATCCCACGTGGTTTATGATATGTCTTTATTATAGCTAGTGTATAGGGAGCTTCACGTTGTATCCTTTGGTCACCCGATTTCCCTTTTTTATTGGCTAGGGATTATCTATATATTAGATCTATATTGATCTAACTAGATCTTGGCCTTTTTTAACGGGCTCGGAATTATTCATATTTTTGGGTTTATATGTCTTGCTAATTCTTATTCTTCCCTCTCCTCTCCTTCCTCCCCTTCCTTCTTCTCTCTCTCCCTTTCCTTACAACTCCCTCCTTCTTTCCTTTCCTATCCTTTCTCATTATTTTCTTTCCCTTTTCCTCTCTTTTTCTTTCTCTTTTTTCCTCTCTCTCCTCCTCCTCCTCCTTCTCTTTCCTCTCCCTCCTCCTTTCCTTTCCTCTCCGTCCTCTTCCTCCTTTCCTCTCCCCTTCTTCTTCTTCCTCATTACCTTTCCTCTCCCTCCCCCCTTCCTTTCATCTCCCCCTCCTCCTTTCCTCTCCCTTCTCCTCCTTTCTTATCCCTCTTCTTCCTCCTTTCTTTTTCTCTTCCTCCTCTTCTTCTTTCCCTTTCCTCTCCCCCTCCTCCTTTCCATTCCTCTCCCTCCTCTTATTCCTCGAGCCTTCTCCCAACTTCTCCTTTCGCTTCACGGTCTCTCTCCTTCCCCTCATCTTCTGCAACACAAAGGCAGACTCCCAGCTGTTGCTTCCCTCGCCTCCCTCTCCCTGAGCGCCCAGGACCCCCGCCCGCCCGCCCACGGCCAGCCCGGACGTCTATCCAACGCCCATTCTGACGTCGAGGCTCTCCGCCCACCCGAGCCCGCCTCCGCCGCGTCCACCGCCTCATTAACGTTTCGACCACAAATCACCGGTGGCGGTAATTGACGAGTGAGGTAGTTAGAGTGCCAATACCTCACTCACGCCCCGGGTTACTGGGAGGGACAAGTTGCATAATGCAAGCGTGCGTGTGTTGCCTCTTGCAAGCGATCCTCGGGAGTGGAGAGGGGAGGGGAGGGGATAGGAGGGTAGGAAAGGGAGGGGAAAGGGTAGGAGGGGAGGGGAAAGGGTAAGAGGGGAGGGGATAGGAGGGTAGGAGGGGAGAGGGGATAGGAGGGGAGGGGAAAAGGAGGGTAGGAGGGGAGGGGAAAGGGTAGGAGGGGAGGGGAGAGGGTAGCAGGGGAGGGGAGAGGGTAGGAGGAGAGATGGAGAGGGTAGGAGGGGAGGGGGTAGGAGGGGAGGGGAAAGGGTAAGAGGGGAAGGGAGAGGGTAGCAGGGGAAGGGAGAGGGTAGGAGGGGATGGGAGAGAGAGAAGGGGAGGGGATAGGGTAGGAGGGGAGGGGTTAGGAGGGTAGGAGGGAAGGGGAGGGGAAGCGGACCTGAACGACGACGCAAGTGCTTGGAGGCAGAATTGGTCCGTCCGAACAACCACTGAGCGGTTAAAGTGCTTGGTACGGTAAACAAGATGGCTGTTCGGGAGGAGTTAGCAGAACTTTGGGATGAGTTAAAGGTATTATTTGCAGCACGGAAGTCCTGTCGAAAAGCGACCCGAAGGAGGAAGGCAAAGAAGAAAACCTTTCAAGCGCTTCGATGGATTTTGGCCACGCACTTAGTCCTCCTCTTCCTTTCCTTAATCAATTATGCAAAAAATCCGCTTGGGTTATAAACGTTACAAACAAAAATATTGAAGGAGATCGTCAAGGGTAAAATAAAATTTCCAGAATAATAAAATAAGAACCCATCGCAATAAAAGTATAAACAGCCTGCTCTACATGCATTTAGAATACCTGTTGCATATGAGAGCAGACGACCTACCGCATGTCCGCTTGTGTTATCGCCTGGGTGCTTGTGCAAAATACGGCAAAGAAAATATTGAATAGAGAGTAAATGATAAGGAAAAGGAAATAATGATTACGATACAGAAGAATGAATGAACAGATCGGTAAAGGATGAGAACATTCGTAACGAAAGAAAGAGCAACTGATTGAGAACGGTCGGAAGGGAGACCTTGGCAAGACTGACATGTTCTGTGCCAAAGGGAATCCTAACAGGTATCCTCTAGAGAGAGAAAGAGAGGGAGAGAGAGAGAAAAAAAGAGAGGGAGAGAGACAGTGGAGAGCGAAGTACAGCAAAGCAACGAAAAATTATTATTTTTCGTGATTGCATTTCAACCACACCAAAGTCAAGCACTCGGGCAAGAGCCATGAATAACCCACATCGAAGCGAATGAGCCACCTTCAAGAAAGGAAAGCGTTTAGAAGAAAAAGGCTCTGGAACCAAGTACCGAATTATTGCACTTGTAATCTGAAGCGCAAATAACCTGCCATCAGCGCGCAGTTGCTCATTCTGATATATGCCATGCGCGCGCGGATGATATGAGCACGATGCTAAATAAACCGCTGATTGTATTTGTGGACAGACTAATATATATGTAAACGATCTACCGATTGCCACTGTGACTGAACACTCGCCCGACCCCAGGGAGGGGCTGTCAGCTGATCCAAGACGCCCTCGCAGCTCGGGGTCTGATTCACAGCTTCGGGAATCGTCGGCGAGTAATTCTATCGATCTCGTTATAACCATTTGTCTCGCTATCGCTCCTTTTTATATCCTTATCTTTACCTTTTTGCGTCGTTAATCAGCGTATGGTTCACCTGAGGTACACCTGCGCCACACTCGACTGATATTTCACTTGCCCGGAGTGTTTATTGCAGGCGTTCCTGCTTATAGTCTTCTTGCTCTGAAATACGTTCCTTTGCTGACATTCCCTTGTCTTTAGTTAATTGCTTTGTGGTTGATTATTTACAGTTGTATGTGCTTGATGTTTTTTTTTTTCTCGCTTTAGTTTACTCTTTGTTGTGAGGTTGAACTCGTAATGTAGGTAGAATTGCGCGACTATATTTCTTTTGTTATTGAAGTGTAGATTCACTATTAATTTGTCTTGTCTTTTCTCATTGTCGTTATTGATATTGAAGTTGTTTGTGTTGGGCTGAAGTAGTAAATGTCCATCATAAGCGTTGATATTATCAATAACATTCCCTTTCTTACATAAAATATCGTTTTTCCCCAGCATCGAAATCACGACTGGACCATCAAACCGAGCGCGCCACAACAATAAAGTCCATTAAATTCGCCAGATGTTTTATCTCCTCAATCTGAAACAAACTGGCTCCATCATACCACAGGCGCGCATAATACAATCTGCATCGAGCGCTTCGGTAAACAAAACATGTTTAGCCAAGAATAACCTGTTTATCCAAGAAATTGGAAAATTGCCGATGGGTCCTCGAAGCGCCACCGCACCGCACTTGAGCCGAAGCAGAGGAACCGGGCCAGAGATTTAGGCCTACCTGCCTTTTGTTCCTTGTCGTTTACCCTTTTAGGCCTTTTCTTCTCCTCTCTCCCGTGGGCTACTGTGTCTCATTGTGTCGTGGGCTAGTTACCGTTCGAGAGGCATAAATGTTTACTTTCTCTCTCTCTCTCTCTTCTCTCTCTCTCTCTCTTTTGCCGAAACCTTTCTCCCTTTATTTCTCTTTCTCCGACTCACCTGTAACAAATAACAACTACATGCTTTGAGATCTTAGAAGCTTATGGCGAATAATGGGTGTTTGGATAGGAGAGGGAGCGGGAGGGAGGGCGCTGGGAGTGACCCTTTCAGTGATGTTTTATTGTCGAGCTCTTGGAATTTGTGTAAATACTTACATACATGCATATACATGTATATAAATATGATTATATATTATATGTATATGTATATATGTGTTTATATATATATGTGCGTGTATATATATATGTGTGTATATATGTATATATAAATATATTATATATATATATATATATATATATATAAGA
>NW_028234436.1:5657567-5660067 GCF_977035675.1 Penaeus japonicus
GCTGGGCAAGGGAAACCCAATTAAACCGGGTTTCAGATGGCGGCTGACTGTGTGTGGCATGTTGGGCGCCTGTTACACCGTCTCGGAACAGGCGGAACATCGACAGTGAAAGACGAAGTGAGGCATCTTCAGAGGAGCAGGAAGAGGAGGCGGAGGAGGAGGAGGAGGCGGCGGCCAAGAGGGGCAAGGAAAGCTCGCGAGAGATGAAGGGGAAAGGAGAGTCCGATGAGAGGGCGTTTAAAGCGAACACGAAGGGAAGCAGGCCAGGGGGCAGGACGTGCACGCCGGACACGAAGGGTCTCTGACAAGTCTTGTCAAGGAAAGTGACACGAGGAAGACGTTGCGCAGGAGAGTCCGTGGCCTTCGGTGTTTCCCACAACGTTTCGTCCAGGGCGCTCGCGTCGGGGAGGGGAAGGCCGGGGAAGCGGCGTTCGTGACACGCACTTACGAAGCCAAGCCACACTCGTGGAGCTTCGTCGACCGAAAAAACTTTAAAGACGAAGGAATAATCGGCTGCTTGGACTCGAGCAACCCGTCGCGAAAGGCATCGAAAGTCAGCGCTCAAATTACCAATATGATAGCTGTAATTCGTGATTGAGGGGCCGGCGGATGGTTGCGTACATGCGGTTGCCATTATAAGCCTTGTATGGCCAATATTCTAGGACATACGGCACTATGTTGCAAGTGGTCATCTTGGCGTCGTGCATCTTATCTTAAAGGACTAAAACGCTCCTTTTTGTGAAATGCTCAGTTGCTATTTAAGCTTGCAAAGCTGTTGCATGAGCGACCTTACTGCGTTTATGAAACCATTTGCATATCCGCTTGATGTATTTATGAATATGGATATATATATATATATATATATATATATATATATATATATATATATATATATATGTGTGTGTGTATATAAATGTGTGTGTGTGTGTGTATATATATTGTGTGTGTATATATACATTTACTGTATATATATACATATATGCAATATATATATATATATATATATATATATATATATATATATATATATATATATATACACACTTTTCTGTATATCTATATGTGTGTGTGTGTGTGTGTGTTTGTGTTTCTGTGTGTATGTGTATATGTATATGTATGTCTCCCTCTCTCTCTCTCTCTCTCTCTCTCTCTCTCTATATATATATATATATAAATATGTATATATATATATATATAGAGAGAGAGAGAGAGAGAGAGAGAGAGAGAGAGAGAGAGAGATATGTAGATAGATAAGTAAACATGTATATGTCTTTTTGCACACACACATGTATATATATATATATATATATATATATATATATATATATATATATGTGTGTGTGTGTGTGTGTGTGTGTGTGTGTGTGTGTGTGTGTGTGTGTGTGTTCGATGTTATACAAACACACATGAATATATATAATGATAATGATAATGATCACCCATTGAGGAGTACATCAAAAGCGGAGTAGCTCCTCGATCATCGGGAATTACCCGCCCTTAATTGCACTCGTTGATTACACGGACGTAAACATTATCTTTATTTATTGAGTAACCAGAGACTTTGACGTTAGGCCTACTCATCATCATCCTCGAGTCCTGCCTTGGTTTATGTATGATATGTATTCTTCGTAATTGATTAATTCATGTATTCGCATTCTCTTTTTGGCGTTCGGTTATTGCTTCAGTGAATAGCGATGAAAAGAATGCAAAGGATTCATAAAGATTGATGATGTAATATAATGTAATGTAATATAATGTAATGAATGATACGACTAACTTCAAGCAACCTCAATCGCTTATCAATACTTTGTAATACGCTTGTGTTTGCTGTTGCCTTTTCCTTTGCCTGATTTTAGTATCGTCATTATTTATCTATTTATGGACTTATTTTCACTATTGTTGTCGTTATCATCATTATTGTTGCTATCATTATTAATGTTAACATTTTTTGTGTTATTATCATAATATCATTGTCGTCTTTGTTGATGTTATCATTTTCATTATTACTGTTATTGTTATCATTATCTTTATTATTACCATTATTATTATCATCATAATAGTTATCATTATTACTATTACTATTATTTGAAGGCCACAGCATACTTCAACCCCCCCCCCCCTTCAGCATCTCTCAATATAAGTCACATCGAAACCTCCGGTACCGTTTTTTCAGCGGTGGGACTCACCCATAAAACTCTACGTCCTAAGCTGCTTAATCAGGTTGGCTCCTTCACGTGAGGGAAGGGTAAACTCTTATTTTCACGGTGTGGATTCTGTGCCATAGTTCAAATATTTGGTTGGCGGCAGCTAATTTGTTTGGACTGATGGCGAAGTCTCTCTTGATCCGCTGAGAGGATGCGAGGGGGAGACTGATCTTGGTATCTCTATTTATCTCGCTGTTTCTAATGTCGGTGTTCGTCTGCCAAGTCGTGGAATTATTCACCTGTCGAGTTATTTCTATTTTGGAAATATCCTGTTATGTTTTTTTGTTTTATTTACC
>NW_028234436.1:5662567-5667567 GCF_977035675.1 Penaeus japonicus
TCCCTCCCTCTCCCTCCCTCTTTCCCTCTTTCCCCCCCTCCTTCCCCCTCTCCTTTCCTTTCAAGACCCCCTCGCCCTCCCATCTCATCCCTTCCCGATTGCCTCATTTCCTCTCCCCCCTCCCCCCGTCCCCTCCCCTTTACCTGTCCCTTTCCAAGAAGACATCGTTTTCCAATTAAGGCGCAGGTAAACAAGGCGTTTTATTTGGGATACGTTTGTTTTCATATGGAATTAGTGGCGAGGATGTTAATGATTTAAATGTTTGTGATGATGTTAATGATGGTGTTGGTTTTTGATGAAGTTAAGGGTCATAAGACTATTGGTAACGAGAGTGGTGATATTGATACAGCATGATAATAGTAATGATGAAACAAGTAAAAAAAGAATGGTATTGATGATGATGATAAAACAATATTTCCTAATAACAATAATGACAATATCAATGATAACACCAATAATAAAGATGAAATAATATTAGAAGTGATGATAACGATAATAATGGTATTAGTAATAAACATAGCAATAATGATGTTAATGATAACAGTAACAACAAGGACAATATCAGTGATAGTAATAGTAATACTAACGATAATAATGATAATGATGATAATGATAATAATATCAATGATAATAATATCAATGATGATACTGATAATCATAATAATGATGATGATAATGATAATACCAAAATGATATTGATAATAAAATTATAATAATAATAATAGTGACAATGATAATATTAATAACAATAATGATAATGGTGATAATGATAGTGATCAATATGATTATAATAATGATAACAATAATGATAATGATAATAAAATTAACAAATTATGTTAATAACCATATCAAAAAGATAAAAGAATAACAATAAAAATTAACAATATTTCAAAGATTAACAACAACGATATTGGTGACATTGGTAATATTATTGTTAACTAAGCTAACATCAACGAGAAAACCATTAACAGAACCAGCAACGTAGAACCAAAGAACCAAACTTTAGCGTCTCACAACACACTAAGCTCTGCATCAATATCAAGACCTGTTTACGTTACAGGAAATAACGTAATCAAGGAAGTGTAATCCTTTTGGTTAACTCATACAGCAAAATAACAAGGTGTCAGCGGAGGGCAGAGACCGACCTATCACACTGCGACATTAATGGGATTTTGTATCAATTTAATGGGTGTATTATGGGCGTCCGTCTGTGTTTGTTTTTTATTGTTTACGTTTTGTTTTTGGGCTAAAGGGAGATCATAGCTCTGTCTATATTTCTGGATATGTCTGTCTACCTATTCGTATCTCTCTCTCTCTCTCTCTCTCTCTCTCTCTCTCTCTCTCTCTCTCTCTTTCTCTCTCTCTCTCTTTCTCTCTCTCTCTCTCGCTCTCTCTCTCTCTCTCTCTCTCTCTCTCTCTCTCTCTCTCTCTCTCTCTCTCTCTCTCTCTCTCTCTCTCTCTCTCTCTCTCTCTCTTTCTCTCTCTCTATCTATCTATCTATTCAACATTCTGTTTTTACGTTTTCTTTCTCCTTTTTCACTCTCCTTTTACGATAATGATGACGATGATAATGAGAATGACAATAATGAAAATAACCATTACGATCGATCAACAATTATTAGGAAAAGAAGCAATTACCCGCATAAAGCACACGGCGGCAGCACACACAGGTGACCGCCAGCGCCGCCCCGAAACAGCAGCACCTCCGTATTCCCGTAATATATTCATCAGCGCGGGCAGGTATCGGTGGCCAAGGGGAATTATGTTTCCCATTAACCTCTAAGTCTGAATCATCCGCCGTTCTTGGGTTCCGATTAGGTGATCCATCCATTAAACGTATGCAATCAGGATTCTGAATTCATAATGGGTGCAATTTGGCAGCAGTTTACTTCATTAGCTTTGATGGGTAATTTCGCTAGGTTGCCTTTTTTTTACTTCTTTTTTTTTAAAGATGGGTCCTCTGGTTTGCCTTGGTGGTGAGTTATGTGGTGTAGGAGGGATGCTGGTCCTCGCCTCTCTCGCTCTCCTCTCTGTCCTTTGGTCTCTCTCTTGTTTCCCTTTTCGTGCTTTTCTTAATCTCATGCTTATTTCCTTTCTCTTTTGTCGAAGTTCTTTGAAGTTCTTTCCTGTTTTTTTTTTCTTCTTCTTTCTCTTTTTCTTCCTTTTTGTTTGCGTCCTCCGTCTCGTTATCTTAATTTCTCTCTCTCTCTCTCTTTTCTCTCTCTCATTTTTTCTTTCTCTTTCTCTCTCTCTCTCTTGTTATCTCTCTCTCTCTCGTTATCTCTCTGGCTCTCTCTTTATCTCTCTTCTTTCTTTCTCTCTCTCTCCGTCAACACTCTATATCAACATCTAATACCTCTCTCCCTCCCCAGACCTCCTCCCCCCCCCCTCTTTCCTTTGCCTTTTCCCCGATCTGCAACCGTTGGCGGCCCAGGACCCGCCAGCCACATCCTGTATCCTCGTCACGTGAGTCTCAAGCAAGGTGACGTCACCTCGCCTGACATCCGTCGCTAAAACGATCGACGTCCCTTCATTCCCGAGCCATTGTGACCTGCCCTCCCCCCTCCACCCTCCCCATTCCTCCCCGTGTCCAACACCCCCTCTACCCCCTCCTCCCCCTCCTCTCCCCACCAACCTTAAGCTGTTGGTATAATCAACATGGTCGAGATCGCCGTGACCCTAAAGGCGGATTTTCGACCTAATCTCATCCCGTAAGTCAAAGACGCGGATGTATTTGCTATCCACGCTTGCTTAGACTTCAATGCGGGGGAGGTCATGAATGGAGAGGTCACGGCGCTGCCAGGTCACCATATGCTGCGGTTCCTGAACACATGACCCGTTACTTTCATTCGTTCCTTCGTCATTTTCTTCTTTTTTTCATTGTTACCATTATTATGAACATGATTTGTCATTTGTTGTTAGCCTTATTCGTCTTTGATGTTTCTATATATAGCGTTGATTGACTCTTATTAACATGATTATGTTTATGTCGTTATTGTTATGATTGGTATCATAATTATCATTAACTTTACTATCATTATTGAAGTCATGACTATCACTGACATATACTATAACTATGACCCTAATTCATCATCGCTATAATCATCTTTTTGAGTTGTTATATTTTAATTTACTATCATTATTTTTTTTATCATCATTACCACCATTTGCATGAAGATCTTTGTCTTTACTATTCTTGTTTCTCTTATACTTCCCTTCGCTGACAGTTGTTAACACTGTTACTGCCATCATCTCATTTTCATTATAGTTATCATTATCATTACCATCATCATATTCTCAGTATAGTTATCATTATCATTACCGTCATCATATTCTCACTATAGTTTCCATCATTATCATTATCGTTAATTATCGTCATTGTTATCATCATCATTATTATCACCAATAATATCATCCTTGTCATAATCATTATTGTAATTATTTCTGGTATTAGTATCATTATTATCATCATCGATACTATGATCGCTATTACATTTAATGTCATTATTACTTTTATCATAATCATCATTGTTATTGTTATAATCATCATTATTGATATTACCGTTATCATTATAGTCATTATCATTATTATTATCATAATTATCATTACTATTGTTATCATTATCATTAATAGTATCACTATTGTTATCATTATCATTAATAGTATCACTATTGTTATCATTATCATTAATAGTATCACTATTGTTATCATTATTATTAATAGTATCACTATTGTTATCATTATCATTAATAGTATCACTATTTTTATCATTCATCATTTTCATTATCACATATTACTATAATAAATTTGTACAACTTTTATCAACCTTTCTACCACTGTATCATCATGAGAGGACCGGAACCACATAACACAGGTGACCCCCCCTCCCCCTCCCCTCCCACGACCCCCTTATCCCTCGAAAGCAATCTCGGCGCCTCGCCCTAACCCTTCCACAGCCAGGGAGGACAAACAAGCAGTCGCCTTCCCCCTCAATTTCCCTTCCCGCCGAATGCGCAAACAACGCAAAGAAAGCGACGCCACCAGGGACCGGACTAGCCACGGCTGTCATCCACTCGTCACTCCTGAAAAGCGTCTGTCAACTTGACAGGCCGAACGCGTCAAGAAAGGGAGGCGGCTTGGCACGAAAGTCGGCTTGGCTCTTTTATCCGAGGCTTCTCCCCTCTCCAAGCGCTTTCTTCGCGTTCTGGGCCTTGTTTTCTTTCCCTTCTTTTCTTCGGTTTTGTTCTTTCGTGTTTTCTTGTGTTGGTGCTCTTGTTTGGCGTATTGTCTGGCTTGTTTCGGTTGGTTTGTTCAGCTACTTTTGCCCTGCCGAATATCGGTATCATTATTATTATTGGGATGGTTATTATTATCGTTATCATAAATCAGTATTATTATTATCATAAATCGTTATTAGCATCATTATAAATAATTATTATCATTATCATAAATCATTATTATTGGTATTATTATCATTACTATCTTTATTATTATCATTTTCATTATTATTGGTATCATTATTATCATTATCATTATTCAATTCTATAAACATTATCATCATCATTGTCATTATCATTATTGTCCCTTTTACTATAATCACTACCATTATTACAAAAATTTCGTTATTATTATCATAATCTTTATTATTATCAGCTTGATTTTTATCATCATTATTAGCATTACTGTCACCTATGTCAGCATTGGATAGCATTGCTGTTTTTGTATCTACAGTTATCTTTATATTTGATACTGTTATAACAATAACAATACTGATATTGATAAACACTGAAAGCAACTGATGAAAATGACAACGATGATGACAATAATAATACCTATAATGATAACACTACTATAGCAACATTTATAGTAATATCACTAAAACTATAATAGTAATAATGATGGTGATGATAACAGCAACAATAATAAAAATCAAAGATGATAATGATAAGGGTACTAATTAGGACAATAACAATTGTAATAATAAAATGATAATGGTAAC
>NW_028234436.1:5675067-5680067 GCF_977035675.1 Penaeus japonicus
TAATTGATCCCTGCAAGATCAGGTTAGGAGGAGCCTTTAAGATTCGGCTGAAAAAATGCCCTTGTCAGTTACATACTGGCTTGTTTTTTCCTCTTTCTTTTTTTTTTTATGTGGCTTACGTTGCTTTCGCTGCAGAGACACAGTTTGGATTCGTGTTCAGCCTGAAGAGGTGTATATTTTGTTCCGTTTGGCCGGAGTTGGAATGAGATCTTTATAATTATACGTAGGTTGTCTTTACAGTGTCTAAGGGAATGGTTCATGATTATGGATAATCAGTAAATAACGGTTTCATTTCAATGCTCCACTGATCATTGAAACTCGCATTCGTTTTACATCCCACGTCATTGATATTTCAGCCTCCCCTCTCTCTCTCTCTCTCTCTCTCTCTCTCTCTCTCTCTCTCTCTCTCTCTCTCTCTCTCTCTCTCTCCCTCTCCCTACCCCTACCCCTCTCCCTCTCCCTCTCCCTACCCCTCTCCCTCTCCTTCGCCCACTCCCTCTCCTCTTCTCAGTCTCTCCACCAATATCAACCACGGAAACGCTTAACCACCCAGAATCATGCTCACGTTAACAAACATCACATTCCCGGAACATATAATCAAAACGGCTATTATACTTGTGCGGGGATGAGCCCTATCGTTGGCACTCGCCTTATTAATGAGAGGGTTTCTCACACGAGAAACATTTTCACCTTTTTTCTGTTCTCTTCCTTGTTCTTTTGTGTGTGTGTGAAGAGAGGTTTGGGCAATGAAAGAAAACTTCGGTCTTTCTATAATGTTTTTGTCTTCTTATTTAAGGTTCTCCTTTTCTAGTGTTCTTAAATAAGCTTAGTAAATAACTGAAAATAACTCTAGAATAATCGGATTTCCATTCAACATATACATGCATTTGCGATCTCAAGCAATGATAGCAACACCAATGGTATTTATACTATAATTAAGATAATGATTACCAACAGTAAAAACAATGATGGTTATATTAGTATTAATGATATAAAAAATGATTTGGATAATATAATCAGTAATTATGATGATAATAATGATGATGATAAGAACATGATGATAATAATAATAGTATTAATAATACCGTTGATAAAAATACTAATAATTATAATGAAAATTATGATAATAGATAATAAAAACATCACTAAAAATAATGATGACAATAGTTATCATCATTATAGTTATAGTAATGATAACAAAAACAATAACAATAATGAGGTTGATAATAACAATAATAACAATCATTATAATGAAAAAGATGATGATTATGACAATAACAATAATAGTGATAATAAATATAGTGATGGTAATAATGATGATAATAGCAAAAGTGATAATAGTAATAATGATAATAATGATAATGATAATGATTGTAAAAATAATGATTATAATAATGATAGCAATAATGATAATGATGGCAATGATAATCATAAAGATAATAATGGAAACAATAATGATAATGATATTAATGATGATGATAAAGTGATGATAATAAAGAAATGAATAATGATGATAATGATAGTAATAATATATATAATAATTACAAAAATGATAATGATAAAAAAAGCAAAATCAGCAATAATAATAATGATAATGATAATAACAATGACAACAATAGCAATAGTAATAATGATAATAATGATTATGATGATAATAACATTAACAAAAATGATAATATTGATAATAATGATAACAGTAATAACAACAATAATTATACTAAGAGTTGTGATAATAATGATGATAATAATAATAACCATGATACTGATGATGATAAGGATGATAGTTCTAACAATAATGATGTTATTGATGATAATCACAAAAATGATTATAATGATAATAATAGCAACAACAATATATAAACGATGATGAGAATAACAATAATTATAACAGTGATTTTATCGTTCTTATCATTACTATCATTATTATCATCATTGTTATTGTCAAAACACCAGTAATTGTAATGATAATGAAAATAATAATAATAATTTCAATATCAATGATAACAATGATGATGATGATAATAATAACAGGGATAATGATAAAGATTATAATAACATTACTACAACCACTACTAGTGATAATGATATTTACTATAATGATGATAATGATATTAATGACAATAATAAAAATATAATAGTACTAATAATAGTAATAAGATTGATAATAATAATGATAATGATGATGATTATAATGGTGATGACAATAGTAATATCAACAATAATAATGTTATGACCACCACTGATGATGACGATGATGATAATGATGCTGATAATGGTGATAATGATAATAATTTTCATAATCAAATAGTAATGACAATAATGATAATGATAATAACAATAAAAATGATGATAGTAATAATAATAATAATAGTAATAATAATGATAATAACAATCATAGTAATAATGATAATGATAATAACAATAAGAATCATAATAATAATGAAAATAATATTAATGATAATGATAATGATAATAACAATAGCAATGACAATAAAACTGATTCTAAAAATGATGCCATTGATAATGACTACAAAATACAAAAACCTTGATGATAATATGACAATGATAGTTTTGCAAGAGATTAAGAGATTAGCAGAATACTCTTCCCAACATTTTGAAATATGAATTACTATGAACATTGTGAAACGTTTTAAATGGACAGCCTATTTCATTCCGAAGTGAAATCTTTTATATGCCACAATAAAACTCCGTATATACGTTCATCCCCGTTGTTAACAAACTCGGAAATACACTGGGGGGAAATATGTACGGTAAAAAAAAAATATTTTATTCCATCACCCTTTAATTTGTGAATGAACTAAGAGACATATAACAAATAACCACAAATATGTTCTTTTTTTCTGCTAGTATTGGTAGGATATTTTGGAATCTTATTCAGACATTGACTTTTTTTTTTTTTTTTTTTTTTTAGTCATTATAGAATGTAAAATAAAAGAAAGACTATGTAAGCTTCTGTTACAAATAGAACAGGAGACAAAAAAAAAAAAAAAAAAAAAAAACATACATGCATGTGCATGATTTCTTCAGTTTGCATGCAAATAAAAAAGTCACTGTATCACGTGCCTCAACAGACATACACTCAGCGTTACAGTGACGAACATCCGATATGAAACTATAATCCCTAGATAATGTATAATCAAATATATAATCGTAAAGGGGCTACTACAGTATACTATCGATTAAAACCATTCTATATTAATGGGTTGGGATGTGGGCCGTCTGTAGCAGTGACTTATACATCCGTAGGTGTGAGCAGTTACATAAACCAGTGCGTTACAGTAGATAAAAGAGCAAATGATAATCCTTTAAGCAGGGACAAAACGCTCTAGGTTCTGCACGCGCCAGTTATCAGAAGTCATTTGGATTTTCGATTAATCTATTTTGTGTAGAGAGAGAGAGAGAGAGAAAGAGAGAGAGAGAGAGAGAGAGAGAGAGAGAGAGAGAGAGAGAGAGAGAGAGAGAGAGAGAGAGAGAGAGAGAGAGAGAGAAATTAACTGCGTTTAGATAAAAAAAAAAAAAAAACAAGAGCTCACTCACATAAGCCATATGTTAAGCCTATGCAAACAGGCACTCAGCCCACACTACCAGAAGCTAACTTTATAGTTCCTTTCGCAACTTTTTTCTCATTCTATATAATCTCCCTATTTACATTATCTCCCCCCTTCCTGCCGCCCCCCCCCACCCCCACCCCTTACATATCAAAGGATCTACCACATGTCTGAAGCTACAATCTACCAATCTCTACCTCATTATATTTTTATTATTAACCTTTTTTCCCTCTAGATTCCTTCCTCTTCAACATATACCAGAAATGCCACTAATCTCAAGCCACGTAAGTTCGCGGTAAGACGATTTAAAAGAGTGAGATCGAGAGAACAAAAAGAGGAAAGGAGAAATCTTAACTAGAGGGAGGGAGGGAAAAATATAAGGGGGAAAAATCACCCTACATTAACCGGCGCTTCACATGACAACTAATGAATAATTCCTCTGGCAGGTAGACAGGACGGACCACATGCAACGCTCCAATTTACCACCGCGAGCAACATCCTCTTCAAACGCTGATTATAATAATTTGTTTTTAATTTTGTTATGGGAGGGGTTTGAGGGCGTCTTGGAACTAGGACCTCAGGGTAGGTTGAGGGGCCGGGGAGGGAAGGGGGAGGCAGGGAGGGAGGAAGAGAGAAATAAGATGGGGAGGGGGAGGGAGAGACTTCAGAAGGAAGGGTAGCAATTACTCAAGCCTGACGATACGCGTTGCTGATACCGCCTGTTCTACCCTTCAGGAAGAAGAAATCTCTCGGGAGAGGTTGTGCTACAGAGTCTGTGGCTGTGTGTGGATATAGCTGGGTCTCGGTCTTGCATGCGGTGTATGAGTGTGTTTTGTGTAATGTGAACAGATCATGTAGTTCTTTATCAGTGTGCAGCTATCTAAACTCTGTATGTGTGTGTGTGTGTGTGTGTGTGAGTGTGTGTGTGTGTGTGTGTGTGTGTGTGTGTGTGTGTGTGTGTGTGTGTGTGTGTGTGTGTGTGTGTGTGTGTGTGTGTGTGTGTATGTGAAAGAAAGAGAGAGAGAGAGAGAACCGCCAGAGACAGAAAGAGCAAGCGGGCCCACTCCTCCCACCCGTGAGGCGCCGGGGACGTCTCGACTCGTCCGCTTTATACCAATCAAATATTCCTTCCAAATACCACCTGTTTCGCCGGGTGTTGCGAATACATCACTCTTCTGTAGCTGCTTCTGTGTCTCTGCTCCCGAACAAAGACAACCGAGGGAGGAATTCATTGGATCAGGGACTTTGGGGAACGAGTGAAAAAACAATGTGCGTTTAATCTCCTTTTGATAGGAATATCGGTTGATTCTAAATCTGTTCAGAAATTGAATTTGTGTGTATGTACATTTACAGTCAAAATTCATCCTGCTGTAAAAAAAAAAAAAAAAAAAAAAAAAGTGTATAACAGTATAACATTCTGATCTATTAAAC
>NW_028234436.1:5690067-5697567 GCF_977035675.1 Penaeus japonicus
GCTTCGTCTACACTATGTTTATTGTACGTTTTAGTTGAAGAGAAGGAACAAATAATGTATTTACCGTGTACACTGTACGCCACCGTCTTCAAGATGCTAGCGGCGTATCCCTCCTCGGTTCCTCGGCCGTTACATTGTCTTTATTGCCTTCGCCAGAAGGGCGAAAATGGCGCGGCGAGGTCCCGAGACGATGGCCGGGGCAAAGGCTGTGGTGGTCAGGCATCATTTGAATAAATAATAAGAGGCCGCGCGAAGAACAGGGCAAGTTGGCCATTTACAGCGCCTCAAATATTATCGAGTTTGGAGCGACTTCACATTGCTTCGTCTCTGTTGAAGCAGCTCGAGACCCGGGCGAGGGCGCGCTGTCTGAACCGCGGCAGTTGACGAATCTTGCGCAGGAACAGAGGTCGCCGCCGCCCCCGCCCTCATTAGCAGAAAGCAGGTCGCCCCCTCCTCTGTGCGTGGAGGGCGCGGCCGCAGTCGGCGGGAACGAAGAGCCGGAGCGAAAAGGTCGGAACGGAACGAAGCATTACCAACAGCCTCGTCTCTTCGTTAAACCCAATCGCTTACCCCTAATTGCCGGGTTGTGAACACTTGGGTTAAACAAGTTGGTTATCCTGTAAACCGCCAGCTAGCCAATCAGCGGCTCTTTACAGTCTTGTTTGTTCACGGTAACGTCGCGCAACCGTCTCGTCGGGGCCCTTTGTGCACGATTGGAAATTGTGTGGAAATTCCTCCTAAAACACGACAATTTCCATATTACTATAATTCATTATGCAAACAATGAGTTAAGACGGAACATAAAAGGTTTTATTTCTTCCCCTCCTAGTTTTTTTATCATATATTTTTTACCTATGAAGCCGGCTCGTCTGTTTGCATTCTTCGGCATTTAGAGGATGTGTGATGCAATTATGTTTTTAGAGGATTCGCTGACGCCGATATGGCAGCCAGTGGTAGCGTGCCAGCGTCTACTTAAAAAGCCATTCTGTCATATCCTGTGTGTTTAGCCTAGATAGACTTAATTTGTCAGAGAATATCGACGGGGAAAACGGCATTTGATATGTCTTCACACTCCTGCTGCGCCCGCTCGTCCACGTGAATGCGCGCGGACGCGGTCGTTCGGGCAAGTGTGTGTTCCTAAATACGGGTCGATTTGTTTCGTATGTTTTTCAGAGCGTCTAGTGTTTAACGACCGACGAGGGAACATATTTCATGCGAAGGTCTGCCTCTACGTGATTATTTATGAATATTTATATTTTTCTCTCTCACTTGCTCTCATCTTCACCCTCCCCCTTCTCTCTCTCTCTCTCTCTCTCTCTCTCTCTCTCTCTCTCTCTCTCTCTCTCTCTCTCTCTCTCTCTCTCTCTCTCTCTCTCTCTCTCTCTCTCTCTCTCTCTCTCTCTCTCTCTCTCTCTCTCTCTCTCTCTTCCTCTCCCTCCCTCCCTCCCTCCCTTCCTCTCTTCTTCCCTCCCTCCTTCCCTCCCTCTCTTCCTCCCTCTCTCTCCCTCCCTTCCTCCCTCCCTCCCTCTCTCTGCCTTAGAGGGGGATACCAAACCACCCCCATGACCGAGATCTTGTCCATGACGAGCAATTTCAGAAACGGGCGTCCATCGCCGAGCAGAAACAGCGGTATGAAGGAGCATGAATTCCAATGTCCGCTTTGATGCGATGTGCACGCGCTCAAAAAATAGACTGATCGGGCCTTTTGTCTTTATTCACAGGGGAGTTTGCGGAGTATTCATGTTAATGCGGAACATGAACGGTGCCCAGTGTCTCGGCCTCTGCCAGCTCTCCTAAAGCAACAAGCATGAATACACGAGCCTACGGAGGAATGGATTATGCTGTGTTATTGACAGGTCGCGGGAGAATAAAAGTAAATTCGTTTGATAATCACAAAATCACGGCTACATGAAGTAGTTCTTTCAGCCACAATTGGATAATTTTAGCAATTTCTCTAGAGATTGCTATGAGCTAAATGATTTTTTAGACAATATGATCGTTGTGTATACACACACACATTATATATATATATATATATATATATATATATATATATATATATATATATATATACATATATATATACATATATATATATATATATATATACATACATAATGTGTGTGTGTGTTTGTGTGTGTGTGCATATACATATGCATATATATACATATACATATACATACATTCATACATATATATATATATAATATTATATATATATATATATATATGTGTGTGTGTGTGTGTGTTTATATATATGTATGTATATATACATGTATAGGTATGTTTATTTATGTGTATGTATACACGCATATATATGTATATATATATATATATATATATATATATATATATATATATATACATACATACATATAGATATGCAGACACACACACACACACACACATATATATATATATATATATATATATATATATAATATATATATATATATATATATATATATATATATATATATATATATATAGGGTATATCTATAAATATATAAGTATACACACACATTCATATATATATATATATATATATATATATATATATATATATATATATATATATATATACATGAGTTTTGAAAAATGACATTTTCCATGGCTATTTCCTGCACACCAGAACTCCCATTTGGCGTATCTGTTTACTTTACTGCTTAATTATCTTGCATTAGCCTATGCCACTAAGTTACAAAAAGGTCATCGTGGACAATATAGCTAATTCAAGTACTTTCAGTGCAACGATGAGTTTAAAATATTGCTTAATAATCAACGAATTTGAGGTTTAGTCGGACAAATGACACGTGTCAGCTTTATAAAGGACGGGGCGCAGATGTGGACAATTTTTGGTCGAACCTTAATTAGAAAGGGTTATTTTCATATCAAATAATCCAGTAATGAGAATGATAGAAACCTTGGGAATGAATTCAAGTAATGAAGCTCAGCAGTAAGCAATTCTCTCTGCAGCAGTCTCTTGTCATAGCCAAGCAGAGTAGTCAATCGTCTACTCTGCATACGGCATGTGCATATTACCCTTTCGAAATCCGAAAAAGGCTGAATTCCGAAAAGTTCCTGGTCCTTAGGGTTTCAGGGAAGGATTGTATATGACATACACACACGCACGCACATAAGCGCAAACATATATATATATATATATATATATATATATATATATATATATATATATATATATATACTTATTTTTATATATATACATATACACACACACACACATATGTATATATATATGTATATATATGTGTGTATATATATGTGTGTGTGTATGTTTATATGTGTATGCACGCACGCGCGTGCGCATTCATGTGTATAGCTTGTATTTTATTTTATTTACACAGTATGTAACAATGTGTTTCTTTATAAAGATCCCAACCATTAAAAAAATCAGAAAATTTCATCTCTTCCGTTTCATGCGAAGCTGTCAGACTCTAAGACCCGAAAGCAAAGCTTTCGAGAAAAGTTTATATTAACGCAGGGAAATTTTCCGCTATAACGTCAAGTCATATATAAAAAAAGCTTACGCCAAAAGGGAGCTGCGAGGAAGAAGCATATTTCTAAAAAGGTAAATGCTGCAAATCCCCTTTTCCTTTTCCTTTTTTCTTCTCGGTTCTTTTCCTTCGAGACTCGGGTTTCACTCCCGGCTGCTCCATTAAGAGATCCTTTGTGCCGCTGCAGTGGGCGGGATCCCCCTGGTGGCCAAAATGGACACCATTTGGTAAATTGGAAGTCACTTCGTCTATAATTTCACCCTTCTGTCGGGCGCCTCCGTAAACTGGGAAAGGGCGGCGAGGAAATTACCGAAAAAATGATTCCCTTAATACCTGGCGCGGCCCGAGAGCCCCGCGGCCCGAGAGCTTTTTTACGGATAAGTCAGCGAACAAATCTGACTCTCGGCTGCTTTCATTTGGAGCTGGTCGTTCGATGGCGATTCTCGATCTTACGAACCGACGCCACAAGGACGCTTCTCCCGGCAGCCTCTACCTCACCCACCCGTCACCCTCCCTCCCTCCCCCCCGCCCACAAAGTTGGCATCTAAAACAAACATAAATGAGCCGGAGTAATTAAGAACGGTGGACACGGTAGTTATAATTAAGCGGACAAGTGGACAATGGCACAATACCGTCCCCGATTCCAAGTGCTGGCCAGGACGCCGCCACAATGGACGGCCTGGAGTTACGACTATGATTATTCCGACGGCTCGAGAGGTCGTCATGGCCGTCCCGCGGCCACCAACGACCCGACAATGTAGGAGTGTCCGCCTTCCATTAGCCGAGGCAAAGTGACTATGAGTAATTGTTAACTAAAATATTTCGTTTATTTAGCTGTAATTATCGTTCTTGTATTTCTTTTCTTTCTGAGTTTATCCATTGTGATGGTGGGACGTAGGTCGCCCTCGAAGAAGCCGTAATGTGGCCGAGGAATGCGCTTAATTGGAAACTCATCAAGGAAGAAATTCAAGCAGAAAGAACGCCAATGATCGCATAAGAACACAGTCGCAGAGTCCCTCGATCTGAATACGTTCTAGACTCGCCTATACGAAAATCATCGTATAAATACTCGCTGTGAAGAGCAGCGCTATAAACTTAGTTGTAAAAAAATCGCGTTTGTCTGTGTTGGAAGTTTTATTACCTTCATTAAAGTAATTGTTGTTGCCACAGTCATTGTTTCTTTTATAGCAATTTTAACAGAATATAATCAGTGGTGATATTAATAAAGATGATGATAAATGTTGGCGCGATGATTTAACACCATAAAGGTAATTCTAATGATGAAAATGCTGGAAATTGCACGTTTTTGAATAATTATTTATGTTTCATGCATTTTGCATAGTATTTTCGTTTGTCAGAATGATTAGAATAACTTGCTTTTGATACTACCACGATTGTTGAATTAAGATTAGGAAATTAGGAATAATGAGACTTTTAATGAATACCATGATTAGCAGCATAACGATTCATGAAAGGCTGATCGTATCTTTAACAGAGTTCGTTAGAGAGGGAGAGAGTGAAGGAGGGGGGGGGGGCAGAAAGAGAGGGGGAGAGAGAGACAGAGAAAAAGAGGGAGTGGGAGAGACAGAAAGAGAAAGAAAGAGGGAAGAGACGAAGAGAGAAAGGGATAAAGATAGAGAGACAGAAGGGAAGAGAGGAGTAGAGACAGAGAAGGAGAGAGAGGGAAGAGGGGGGGGGGGGAGAAGGCGTGACAGAAAGCTAGAGAAAGAAATAGGGAAGAGACAGAAAGAGAAAAGGATAATGATAAAGAGTGGGGGCTTGACACACACACACGTAGAGAGAGAGAGAGAGAAAGGTGGGTAAAAGAAGGAAAGATAAGGAGACGGGAAGTGGAGAAAAAAGAAAGAAAGAAAAAGAACTACATGCTAAAGGAACAGAGAGAGAGAGAGTGAACGAAAGACACAAAATAAGGAAAGAACCAGATAATAAGGAAAGCACCAGATAAAGAAGAATAAAGAGAGATGGGAAGGAAGAGGGAAAGGAAGCCGCGCAGATCGGAAGCCACGGAACGTACGGTTGATCAGCCAATGGAATATAAAGGAAGGATGGACGTTACGGCGGTTTAGTGCGCTAATTATAATGGATGCAAGACCTCCCTCGTGCTGACACCTGGGAACCGCCGTGCGATGCCATGCGCGATTGTGCTGAGGCTTTTATTGATGGCCGATATGACGTTGGTTATTGAAATTGATGTTTGTTGAGTCTGTTTTCGTTCTGTCGCACCTGTGTATCTTTACGTTCTGTACTTTCCTTCCTCTCTCTCTCCATCTATCTATTTCTCTCTCTCTCTCTCTCTCTCTCTCTCTCTCTCTCTCTCTCTCTCTCTCACACACACACACACACACACACACACACACACACACACACACACACACACACACACACACATATATATATATATATATATATATATATATATATATATGTGTGTGTGTGTGTGTGTGTGTGTGTGTTTGTCACCACAACATATATATATATATATATATATATATATATATATATATATATATATATATATATATATATATATATATTTAATATCTGTCCGTTGTCTGTCAGTCTCTCCGGTCAGCATTTATTAGAAGTCAGCAAAAATGTAAGGGTAACAGGATAGACAAAAGATGATTATTCTCCCTATTATGAAACCAAATCAACATCGCATTCCTTCACAACCGCTAATGTTATGTTTATAACGATTTTAGTTAGAAACAAAGATGGAATTCCGACCTTCGAAACTCAATCAGCTTTGTGAGCACTAAGAATCCTAAGGCTATGTATGGCCTAATGTTGGACGATTGGCTGTCATTTAGCGGCTACTTTAAGGGGATGTTGGATTTAGGGATCTAGTCTTTGACTTTTACAATGTGTATGTATATATATATATATATATATATATATATATATATATATATATATATATGTACATATATATATATATATTATATATATATATATGATATATACATATTGTATATGTATATATGCATATATATATATATATATATATATATATATATATATATATATATATATATATATATATATATATATATATATATATATATATATATATATATATATATATATGTATTCGAGGCAGATGCGTTTCTTTTTTTTCTTCTTTTTTTGTCAAATCGGTATGATTAGTTTTTTTTTCTTTCTTTCTTTTTTCAATTCTAGCGCTATCCATTATATCATATTAGTATTATTATCATTCACAATATCACCATCACATTAGTATCACCATCACTTTCACGCCTTTACTATTATATCACTGTCATTCACTTTATCACGGCTTTATCATCGTCCCCATCTTAACTACTTCAAACACGAATACAGTCCTTCACCATCATCATTATCGTCATCATCATCACCACTACCACTATCAACCCTCTTCACCATCACCACTTTTCTCATCACCATTATCTCCATGATCACCATAGTTGCGGTCAGGGCGTCTGTACACGGCGAAAAGCCACAAATGAACCACCTTTAATTAAACATTAATTACTGGGCATCATTTACCGATAGTGGGACCTCGGCCGGTTGACAGTAAGGCATTTTTCACGTCTCTTTTTATGAGGACGTTAAATCACAGAAATTGTAAAATCGGCTTTTGTGTCTCAGTCAAAGGATTTCAAAGAGAGAAAAAAAGGAGCAGAGGAGCATTTGTCTCTCTTGTTAAAGCTGGTGGAGTCCAGTATATAAACAAGGCGTTAAACTGGCGTGGTTCTAGTCCAGTCGCCACCCAGTTAGAGGAACCACAACCGTGTAATTAACCCATTAACATAACCCAAGACAGCATCCTGTCAATTAGTTTATTGTTCTTATGCAGATTGCTTCTGCCTCGCACCATATGCCGGCCTTCCCCGGGCCTTCCTGGGACAGTATGCTTTTTCCTTTTCTCTTTTGATAGGCCTATTTATCGTTTCTTTGTCTAGCTTTCGTCTAAAAAAAAGGAAA
>NW_028234436.1:5712567-5717567 GCF_977035675.1 Penaeus japonicus
GGAGAGGAGAGGGGGAGGGGAGAGGGGGGAGGAGGAGAGGAGGAGGAGGAGAGGGGGAGGGGAGAGGAGAGAGGGGAGGGGAGAGGAGGAGAGAGGGGAGGGGAGAGGAGGAGAGGAGAGGGGGAGGGGAGAGGAGGAGAGGAGAGGAGGAGAGAGAGAGGGGAGAGGAGGAGGAGAGAGGGAGGGGAGCCGGAGGAAGGGAAAGGGTGTTTGTTATCTCAAGAGGGAATACGTAAGCACATGAAACAAGTAAATCCACGTGGCCCTTCCCTCCGGCCGTCCACTCGCTCGTGTATTGGGCCTTGACTGGCGCAGGAAAGGTCACGGTCGGGTTCCATTCGGTCGGGAGGCCTAAAGAGAGGTCTTTGGAGACGCCTTTGGCTGCTAGAATGACTTGTGCTTTTGCATGTTGTATCTGTTTATGGCTTTTTTCTGCATCTGATGAGTTTTTACATCACTTATGGGCGTGCTGTGTATCTGTATAATTGATTTTGTTGTGTTAAATGAATACGTCTAGTTAAGATTAACTGACAGTTATTTTTATAGTAAAATACCAAAAAGTATATTTTATGAGTTACCTTATGTGTGTATAATATCCAAACACTAAATATATGCTTGCAGTTGGACATATTATTCCGCCCTGCATCTCTGCATGATTTATAGTTCATTGTCAAAATCGGCCCAGAATTCGATTCTCGTATATTCCTGAAGATGATATATTTTCTGATTCTCGCGCCTAGAATATAAATCAACTTCTCAAATCAAATCGGATGATTCTGAACTTTATGGAGGTCGCTTATGACTGCCAGACCAAACAGGTCAACGCGCCATTTTCCAGTGAAACGATCAGAAGAGACTGCTAGTTTGTTCAGACTATATATTATGCAGTGTGTTTACATGGCATTATCGGTTTTCAATATCTTTTAAAGCAATTTTTTCTGTTATTTCGAACCAATCCCTCTCTCTGGCTCAGGAACTTTTTTGGGAATCCATGGTGCGAATAATTCACAATGGAAAGTTATATCATACATTCACGATATCTGAACAGTCAACTTCGCTCCGTGGCGGCCCCGACTGAATACCTAAATGAAATAAAGCAACAGGAGACTCTGGGTCTTGTAATTCAGCGTGCAACAGCGAAGGGAAACTTTTCTCTGCAACTTGTTTACAGCCAACAACACCGGCCATGTTTAACACTCAACAACAGGCGAACTGCGAGCGAAAGTGGGCGTTTAAACCAGTAATTCCCAAACAGCGCTCAATCCGGGGCCATGAATTGCTGGCTGACGAATCCTGGAACGAGGAGAACTTGTTAACTGATCCATAGTGAGTGCGTACAGGCTGACGCATCACTCTCGCCTGCCTGATAAAGGTGATTTTGTCCGTGTGAACATGCATTCCCAGATCGGTGAACGAGAAGGCGTTTATGCGGCATTGAAAAATGGAAAGCTTTGCGAATGAGCGGTTTCTCGTTGGATTATTTTGCTTGACTGCCGTTATGCTTGTTTATGTCGGTTATAGCTGATTAAGCTCGTATGATGATTGTCTGATTATCTGACATTTAGGAAATCGCAAAAATAAAAAAAACTATGAAAGCAAGGCATTGTGATCCCCGAAGTGTATGTATACATTTCACATAAAGATAATTATTCTTTAGCTTTGAGACAATGAGATCAAAATCGTGTTCAGTGAATAAGGAAATAAAATGGTAAAGGATCAGAGGGAATGCTAATAAAATCGACCTTATATAAATCACAAAGGCAGGATCTTATCATCATCGTTATTATTATCAGTATCATTATTCCCATTCCTCTTTTTTCTCCTCCTACTCATCATCAGTCATCATCACCATCATCATCATAATAATAATGATAATATTCAACATCATTATTAATATCATTGTGCTCTTAAATGTTACTACCCTTGTTAATATCACCATGGATCTATTTCCAATATCATGTATGTACTCTGCTTCCGCACAAATGCGTGCTTGCGCTCGCTCGCTCGCAAGCACTAAACTAAAAATGTGTAAATACTCCCAGGCTACGTTGTAATGACCTCTGGAGTTTCCAGAAATAAAAACTTACGTTTAATGGAGTGTGTGAAGAATACAGTTGTGTTTCGAGACGAGATAATCCCTTGGTTTCGAAATAAGTCTCGTGCTGTTTCTCTGGTCTCGCCCGATTAGGACTCGTTGTTTTCAATTCTCTAAGATACGCCTTTCTTGGGACAGCGCAGGCAGTCGTCATTGAGTAGCCTCACACTCACACATACACGTACACACACAATTATATGTATACATATACATATATGATATATACATACAGACACATATATAATATATATACACATATACACACATATACAATATATATATATAATATATATATATATATATATATAATATATATTATATATATATATAATACAGACACATATAATATATATATATATATATATATTATATATATATATATATATATATTATATATATATATATATATATGTGTGTGTGTGTGTGTGTGTGTGTGTGTGTGTGTGTGTGTGTGTGTCTGTCTGTATGTATGTGTATGCAAATATATATAAACATATATGTATATAATCTATGTAATATACATCTATCTATATCTATCTATCTATATATGTATGTGTGTATAAGTATACGTTTATAAACACACACACACGCATATAAATAAATATATATATATATATATATATATATATATATATATATATATTGTTATATATATATATATATATATAATATATATACAACATATGTATATATATACATATATATATATATATGTGTTTGTGTTTGTGTTCATATATACATATACACACACAACCATATATATATATATATATATTATATATATATATATATATGTATATATATATATATATCTATATATACATATATATATATATATATATATGTATGTATGTATATGTATATATATATATATATATATATATATATATATATATATGCATATATATATATATATATATATATATATATATATATATATACATATGTGTGTGTTTGTGTGTTTATATACATGATTGTGTATATATACATATTCATACAGACACACACACACTTTTCACACCTGCACGGACAACCATGCACATGATCCATCATCAACACAAACAAGAATTGATGATATTGAAAAAACTCCCTGTCTTCCAAGTAAGCAATAGTTCCTCTCACCCTTTTCCTCACTTCCAACCCTCCCTCCTCCCCTACCCATACTCTACCCCTACCTTACTATCCTCTCCCCTTTCCTATTTCCCTTCCTTCTCTCCTCCTCTTCTCTACTCTCTTCTGTCTCTTCTTTCCCTCTCTGATACCCTTTTCTTATCTTCCCCATCCCCCCCCCTCATTTCCTTTATTTCTCCTTTCCTATCCCCCTCTTTCCTACTATTTAGCATCCCCTCACTCCTTCCCTCCCCTTTCCTATCCCCTCTCCATCCTTCCCCATCCCTTTCCCTCCCCCCTCCTTCCTTCCTCATCCTCTTCCCCTCCCCCCTCTTCCCCTCCCCTGCCCACTCCTACCTACCTCCCTCCTTCCCCCTCCTCCCCCCCTCTCCTACCTCCTTCCCTCCCCCCTTCTCCCCCCCATTCACTCTCCCCCTCCCCCCTCCACCCATCCACCCGACGCGAGGACTAAGGCCGCGTCGAGATGGCTCTGCAGGGGAGGCGCTGCTCAACAAACAAGTCCCTCTCCGCGGCCGCCGCCAACGACCTCTCCTCCATCACTGTCCAGGAGGCGATGGCGACCGACGGATGGTGGGAGGGGGAGGGGAGGGGAGGGGGGCATGGGGTGGTATAGGATGGAGGGGAAGATGCAGGTGTGGGGTGGAGGGGGGGGGACATGGGGAGGTATAGGAGTGAAGGGAAGGGAGAGGAGGGGAGGGGGAATATGCAGGTGTGGGGGGGGGGAGACATGGGGAGGTATAGGAGTGAAGGGAAGGGAGAGGGGAGGAGGGGAGGGGAAGATGCAGGTTTGGGGGAAGGGGGGTGGATTGGGGAGACATGGGGAGGTATAGGGGGAAGGGGAAAGGTAAGGTGGAGATACAGGAGTAAGGGGAGTTGGAGAGACAGGGGAAGGCATAAGAAGGGGGAAGGGGTGGGGTTGGGGACACTGCGTGGGAAGGGGGAGGGGCAAGGTGAGTTAGGGAGTACAGCGGGGAGAGGAAGGAGTGCGGAGGTTACAGGTGAGGAGGGAGAGGTGAGGAGGGGAGTTAGGGATATAGGGACAAGTAGGTGAGGGGGGAAGGAGGGGTGAGGGATGGGAAGAGGCATTGGGGGTGGGGGGAGGAGCGGAGAGGAAGGGAAAGGGCGGGGAGGGGGATCTCTGTCATGAGGAACCGCAAGAGGTGATGAGTGAGAGAGGGGGGCGGGGGGCGAGGATGAAGGGAGGGGATGGAAAGGATGACTTGATGATAATGAGTTTCTCTCTCTCTCTCTCTCTCTCTCTCTCTCTCTCTATCTATCTATCTATCTATCTATCTATCTATCTATCTCTCTCTTTCATTGTATGCATGTTTTGTGTAGATGGCTAACACTACGGCTGAAAATGTTTATGCATCGTTATCATTATGTTAATATTAAAATACAGCCACTATAAGCGCATACACAGAAAGAGAGTAAAAGAGAGAGAGATAGGAGAAGAGAGGGTAAAGAGCTAGAGAGAGAGGGAAGGGGGGAGGGGTAGAGAGAGGGAGAGGAAGAGAGGTATTGAGACGGGGGTAGAGAGAGAGGGGGAAGGGAAAGAGGTAGAGAGAGAAAGAAGAAAGAGCAGAGAAGAGAGAGAGAGAGAGAGAGAGAGAGAGAGAGAGAGAGAGAGAGAGAGAGAGAGAGAGAAGAGAGAAGGAAGTCCACTGGAACCCAAGATAAACGGCGGAAGCAATGCTCTTGGGAAAAGTTAATAAATTCGCAAAGCAAATATTGAAGACGACCGAGTGAGTAAAGTGTCGGCTCCGTGATCGAT
>NW_028234436.1:5742567-5745067 GCF_977035675.1 Penaeus japonicus
CTTTTGGTAGAAAATAGTGATTCCTCAAAGAAGGGGTAACTTATTTAAAAACCCTGTAATCAGTTATGATACGACGTGTATATTGTAAACAGTTTGTCATATTTTTTTATGAAAGGAAAAGAGAGAAAAAGGAGAGAATTATATTTTTAAAGATGAGAGCAAAAGAGAACAGGAGAATATAATGAAACGAGTGAAAAAGATAACGGGAAAATATTGCTGTGATAGTCTGTTGGAAAAAAAAAGAATGTGAAAGATTATACAAAAAGGAGGATTGGAGTACGAAAAAAAGAGAGAAATGTGGAAAAATGAAAAAAAGAGAAAATAAGAGAATATGAGAAAGATATAGGATGGATAAGAGATTGAGTGAAAAAAGGAGAGAGAATGAGATAGAGATAATTCCTGTGCAAGAAGGCCCTCTCATTCACTCTCGGACATTATAATTATATTGAGCTGTAAAGATTTCATGTAATCATTCAAAATTATCAATACAAGGAGGTCGTCCTCGTGAGTTTCCACTGTCACCTAGCGGTCACTAGCGTGCTGCCTGGTCATCACGGTGGGTAAGGACCAAGTTGAGATTGACTCAACACTCAAGCACACGCACACAGGCACATGCACACAAGGCTTAAATCAGATACAGGCCGTGACAGACAGACACCAAATTGTGTTGGAGTAACTGGGAAAAGGGTATTTTTTTTTATAAAAGCTAAAATTTCAATGGCAATTGGGAATTTAAGAACAATAAATAAATGGTTACCAGTTATAGAAAAGGGAAGATTATACTATGAGCTTCTGCACAGATCAGGTGTGCTGGACTTATCTCCATCATTAGTAATAAACAATAAACAGAACTGTACAATAACACTGTAGTCCTTTCAAGTCTACGTATAAAATATGTACCTATATATGAGTTTGTCTTGAATTTACACTGAATACTATGCAGGTTTAGTTGAAGCACATGGATATGTCATTGATGCTTCCTAGCAAATTAGGTATTGGAAAGAAGACTCATGACACATACTGGTGCACGAGAGGGTTAAGTGTGAGTAAAGATTGAGAAAATTATAAAATTAATAAATATAAATAAATGATCAAAGAGTTCCCTGGGTGCTTAGTAATGATTCTCAATATGAAACTACAACAGCTAACCAATTATGAAGGTCCAATAGCATCACCCTTAATATTCTGAGCGACATGAATATATTAGAAAACTTTTCCCCTTAGTCTACTATTGTGGCTAATATTGCTGCTAAGGTGGTCAACCTTGGTAGGAAAGAATGGTGCACCCTTAACCGCGCCAGATCCGGTGTCGGAAAACCGGGGATAATTGAACAAAATGGGGCCTTACCAACTCCACTACGTGTGATTGTAGGTTCCCTATCCAAGATATGGACCATATCCTTTTTAATTGCCCAAAAGGCCATGTCAATACGAGTCCACCAATCAACCAAAAGGTCACTGACAGGGCCAAAGTATGAATAGAATTCTGGTGTGATACGATATGAGGATGATGATCGTGGTTAACCTTCATTAATTCCTAAATGACATGCATGGATAAATATCTATTTCATGTATACTGTGAAATATGTGACTCATATTCAACATGGCCATTAACTTACACAAATCTGACCATAGTTGTTTTAGTGGAATGAAAAAACAAGTTAAAGTTAATACTTCGCCATACTTCACATTATTTCATTTCTGAATGCAAATGAACAGAATTTTACTGTTTAACATAAAATTCAACATGGAAAATTATGGTGACTTCACTTTAAAGGGACGATTTGTTTTGAAGACACTGGAGTGGAAAACATCAGAGTTGGCAGGCAGAGAAATGTAAACAAATCCTCGAAATCATTTGAGAGCACCATACACTCCTAATGATAATAATAATAATAATAATAAAATAAATAAATAAATAAAAATAATAATAATAATAATAAAATAAATAAATAAATAAAAATAATAATAACAATAAAAAAGAACCACATTATTTAGGAACACCATTTGTTTGAAATAACTTTCTCTTTTTCTCTTTCAGATATAGGAAAACTAAAGTTTTACAAGAAAAAACAAATGTTCATTATGACAATCTTTCACCTTCGCAATAGGTCTTCGCATGGGTAACCCCGACTGGCAAATGCACTCTGATATATGTCTGAAGATGCACTTTGTGCCCGTCAGCCAATCATCGTCGAGCTGTTTCGCGTCTCCGCCAATCAGAGCTTCTTCGCATCCCCGCCCTGAGCCTCCGGGGCGTCAATGAATACAAAAGCTGCTCTGGGATTGCGGACCTCCTCTGTAATACGGTTTGTCTAAGAATACGGCCGTGTGGCGATGATTTCGAACTGCGACCGGGAAAATGGTGGGATTAGCTGCCCCTTGTGAAGGTGAGAGGGTTTGGAAGTATTTTGTTCTGATAATAGACGCCAGTAAGGCAATGGTGAAAACTCTATAACTCTACAAATGTGGTAAATATCCATGTGAAACGAGTTTGCAT
>NW_028234436.1:5750067-5752391 GCF_977035675.1 Penaeus japonicus
CTTCCTCCTTCCGGGTACCTCCATATCCAGCATCCTTCTCCCCATATAATCCTCATCCCTCCTCCTCACATACCCAAACCACCTCAGCCTTACTTCCTGTGCCTTTTCCACAAATTGCCGCACATATGTTGTCCCCCTAATATATTTATTTTGGATTTTATCTACCCTCGTTACACCTAGGGAAAATCTTAACATTCTTAGTTCACTTACTTCCATCTCCGCTTCCTGCCTCTTTGTCATCGGAATAGTTTCTATTCCGTATAGCATGGCAGGACTCTTTGATATATTTTCCCTTTAGTTCTTGCGGACACCCTCCTATCACATATCACTGCTGCAGTCTTCTTCAATCCATTCCAGCCCACTTGCACTCTCTTCTTTATTTGTACTGTTGACCCCAAGTACCTGAATTCCTCTACCTTTGCCACCTGCCCCCCTTGTAGCCTTATTGACTCCTCACCACTTCCGTTCAGACACATGTACTCATTTTTGGTCCTGCTCACTTTCAGTCCCCTCCTCTCTAATGCATACCTCCATCTTTCTAGCTCTGTCTCCACTTCCACTCGGCTTTCGGAACATATTACTACATCATCAGCAAACAACATAGTTTGTAGGGCTTCCTGACTTACCCCATCAGTCAGTCTGTCGATGGCAATCGCAAATAGGAAAGGGCTCAGAGCCGATCCTACCCCCACCCCAAAACTGCAGGTGTAGACCGATAACCCTAATCACAGTTCGCTACCATTTTTTTTGTTCAATTTGAGACGAAGTAATATAAAAAAGAGTTAGCAAATCAACGTAGCATTCTTGGATATTTTTTTTAAAGAAATATCCCCTTCTGGTTAATTCAATGATTGATAATTTGATTAACCCTATATTGGGATATAATATCAAAATACAATTGAAAAGAGGTCTTGGACTACTACGGCTATTAGTAAGGCTACCACTACAACAACTATTATTACTACCACTATTACTACTGCTACTAATACAATCATTGCATAATAATCTTTCCTCTTACACTATCAAGAAAGAACAGCCTATCGTCAATAGCGACCTCGTCCGCCTCCTCCAGCCGGCCGAGGTTCCTCATGGCCCACAGCGCCTCCGACATCCACGTAGTCCCGCTCTTCGGGAACGACAGCAGCACCGTGTCGTCCGGACGGAACTCGAAGTTGTAGTAGGTCTCGGCCAGGCGGGCGTAGCTGCGGGAGTTGTGGATTGATTTTCAGATTGATTGTTCGTGTTCATGGATCAATGGAACAATTAACCGATATTTTTTTTTCTATCATAAAGGTATATCACTGTACTCGTAAAGGCGCCATATCATGAACTTTAGGGTGACGAAATGTGATGCTTAACGGATTATCATATTCTAAACAATAAGAGGAAGCGGAAATATCGGGAAATAAGTATTATTCCCTTAAAATACATCAGATTAAAAACTTGCAGATAGATGAAGATTGACTACATCATTAGAAGACTTATATTCTGTTTTTAAATAGTTAATTAAACATCTTCATCCCCCCCCCTCATAGCCATTCCTAAAAAGGGAAGAAAGTATCTCTTGAATGTACACATCCAGCAAATTAATAATTCCATGGAACAGCGGGACATCCTTAAAACAAAGAAAACGAAAAAAACGATCGAGGTAAATCGGGTAAGGATTGCAATCTGCAAGGCATTTGAAGTGCCTGATGCAAATGCCGGTTACTTGGTCTTCGTTTTAGCTCCTGCCTTGCCGGTGAGAGCATATCCGGGTTTTCTTGCCGGATGAAATTCCTAGACTGTCTAGCACACAAGTTGCAACATGGAAGCAGTGTGCTGCAGAGGCTTCAGCCTTTGGTAAAAGCGGCTGCTTGGCTGATTTAGTCTGATACTCAAAACTGTCGAGTGAAAGGATTCGTTTCACTGTTACTCTAATTCACCATGCATTTGTAATTATCATGTATTAGTATATATATATATATATATATATATATATATATATATTATATTTTATATATCACTAATACATATATATTATATATATATATATATTTTATATACATATATATATATATTATATACACACACACACACACACACACACACACACACACATATATATATATATATATATATATATATATATATATATATATAAGAGATCAATAAACAGATAGACAAAACTAGACATTCCCATATAACAATCGATGAACATCTACATCTACAACATCACTTACCCGGAGAACGAAATCAAAAGCCAGCAAATGAAGCGAAGGACTCACCCCGGCCGAAGGCGAACCGACGAAGGGTCTGTCCGCACCAGGTCACCGTAGCCGAGG
>NW_028234436.1:5752491-5757491 GCF_977035675.1 Penaeus japonicus
TATATATTTATACAAACATATAATAGATATATATATATATATAATACATAGGTTTATATACATACAATATATATATATAGTTTTGATTTATATATAGAGATAGATATATATAGACATCATAGAAATATATATATACAGATATAAATATGTATATATATAGATATATATTTATATATTAATAATAATAATATGTATAGATATATAAATAATATATATAATATATAAATATAAAAATAATTATATATAATATATATATATTTAATTATATATATATATAGATATATATTTAATATATATAGATATATATGTTTTTATCCATACATAATATTGATATATAATATATATATATATGATATATATAGAAATTTTTAGATATATTCAAACATATATTATATATATCTATTTATATAATTTATATATATATATATATATATATATATATATATAGATATATATATATTCAAACACTCACTCAAACACTCTCTATACATTTTTAAATATAGATAATAAAATTTTATTAAATAATAATTATAGTAATATATATATATATTATTTTTATATAGATATATGAGAACATATATATATATATATGTATGTATGTATACATGTCTCCACTGAATAGGCTAGGCAATCTGACGAGGATTCTTCATAAGCGAGAGATTTTATGAATATTGTGGAATGAGAGAGAAACTCTTTCTGTACAGATTTATTTCCAAAGTGAAAATTAAAAGGTGAATACGTAACATTGATGCATACGTTACAAAATCACACACACACACACACACACACTCAGAATCTCCAGACTTCATTATATAACTTTCTTGTGCGCTGTAACTCTCACCTGATTTACAACTATGGAATATATCTAGAAGTAAAAGTACAATGACTCAGTCCGATGTTTGTCCCAGCTGCAAAGAAAAATATTTCATAAAACATTTTAACGAGAATATGAAGAAGGAAACCGAAGCACTGATGTCCATGTCGGTTCCCAGGTGAAGGTATAGGGTACCGGCTAAAACTTTGCTTTGATCTACTCTAATTCAGCACAGTTGGAATCTACAGATACTACCTATACTAAGAGATATCAAAACATCACAAACCAAGCCCTCCATTTTCCGGCGTCCTGTTCGAACATCGGTTATATGTACTGTACATACATGCATGTTGCGTCCCAGTTGGCCTGGGCTTGCTACACATGCATCAATAAAAAGATGATTTGAAAAAAATAAAAAGAAAAAGAAAAAAATCGATATTTTACTAATAATTATATTTAAGATAATATGATTTAAATGTATTAAATTAAATTATAACGAATAATATTAGAAGTTAGTGATATTCCGATAGGTCCTAAATCAGGATTCGCAGCTCGCTGGCTGTACCGGGAGGGGAGAAGGATTAAGACGAGAGAAAACCTGGATTCTATATCTACTATTGATAATAATTATTCTTATGATAATTTTTTTCCCTTGATATTTTGTCTTTGATTTGTCTCACGGTTCACACGTATTTCTCTCTCTCTCTCGCTCTCTCTCTCTCTCTCTCTCTCTCTCTCTCTCTCTCTCTCTCTCTCTCTCTCTATATATATATATATATATATATATATATATATATATATATATATATATATATATTTATAACGTCTATTTAACCATATTCATACTTAGCTTTGGTCTGGTGTGGCTGTACAAATATCTTGCTGTGTAGAAATCGGTATCGAAAAAGGGGAAAAACACAAAAAGCTGAGAAGGACGTTTATTGGCCGTCACGTCCGAGCCTCACTGAGACACTGACTCGCGCTGACCGTATTACCTGTCCGCCGTTTTCTTGGCGGGAACACCTGAACGTCTTGGCAGGTGGTTGAACAATCGTTTAGGGTTATAGGACTGCCTGCTAGTAAGGTCGGAGTTTCAGCAGTTAGCTAGCATCATGATAGTTGTTGATTCACTACATCCACACATATAAGCATATATATGTATATATATATATATATATATATATATATATATATGTATATATATATATATGTATGTATATATATATATGGCGTGATATTGTATACATATGTAATTATATATATGTATATATATATATATATATATCTTATATAATATATATATATATATTTATATATATTATATATATATGTCTGTGTGTGTGTGTGTGTGTGTGTAAATATGTATAAAACATACATATATGTATGTATGTATATTTATGTATATATATGTATATAAATATGTATATAAATATGTATAGAAACATACATATCTACATATATATACATATATATATATATATATATATATATATATATATATATATATATATATATATATATATTCACACGTATTTGAAGTCGATATCAGTGCACTGCGAGTTTTCCGAAATCCACTTGTCCATGAGGGCATTGAGTTCTTTGGAAGCCACGTTATTCCAGTCTCCAGTCTGGCCTTTGCGGAAGAAGCCCGGAGTGTGATTGTGCCCCGCCGTCTCCCTCTCGTGCCGGGATTTCATGCGCCCGAAACTGGCGTGATCCGATATGCTAGAAAGAAAACAGAAAGTAGCGGTGTTGTTACGTACATACATATGCAAAAACGCATACACGTAGATGTACATACATACACAGGTATATGGATCGACTTAGATTTATCTTGTTGTGATTAGTAAAAAAAAAAATAATAATAATAATAAATAAATAAATAATCTTAACATGAATTTAATTATAGACTCCAAGAATATTCAAATGGAATATACCGAAATAGCAACAATCCTATAAATATTTCAGCAGTTCTATTTTTTCTTTTATAATCTAGCTTCATAAAACATGGATACGCACATCTTCAGCTGTTCGTCGGTGAAGTCCAGCTGCAGGAACGCGGCGAGTCGCCTTAGCTCGCTGATGATGTCTCGCTTCATGTCTTCGTAGAACATGAAGTGGAGGTTGGCGTGGTTCCTTCGCCTCCAGGCCTGGTCGACGTGGTCCCAGTAAGGGCCATAGATCACCTGGTTGGCCATGAAAGCCTCGGCGTATTCGGGGAAATCTCCTTCGAAGGAATCCATCCTGCTGATCCTCGCATGGTGGAACAAGGACACGCACACGTCCTTCGGGTTCCGTGCGACGTACACCACCTGGAAGCGAGGCGGAGGGGAGGAAAGAACCACGCGGATGAAAGACGTGCATGCACATAAACGTGCATTAGCTTTCAAGCATGTACATAGACACACTAACACACGGCCTCTCTCTCTCTCTCTCTCTCTCTCTCTCTCTCTCTCTCTCTCTCTCTCTCTCTCTCTCTCTCTCTCTCTCTCTCTCTCTCTCTCTCTCTCTCTCTCTCTCTCACTCCCTCTCTCACTCGCTCGCTCTTTCCCTCTCGGATAGATACGATGCTCATCAGACAAAATTAATATTACACTATGAAGTCAAGAAGGAGAGAGAAAGGAAAAACAAGGAAAAGGGAAATATGCAGCATCATAAACATATTCAAGACACATTTGAGTCCATGAGTTCGCTAACGCATACCTTGCACGTATCGAGAAGATCAGGGTTGAGAAGGTCGATCTGCAGATGTGTCTTAATGATCCGAGAACCTTTATGAGATTTCGCCATCTGAAGGGTGACCCCATCTTCCACGCGTCCTTCAGGAAAAACTTTGAGGAACTCCTTTATCTTGGGATTGTCGTCGTCAGCCCGGGAAGGCATAAGGAAATCCTGTCAAGAAAAGGGTATTCGAGAGCTGACATCAAAGGGAACAATCTTGGTGTTGGCTGAAAAGGATAATCAATTTAATTAATTGACATCATTACACGTTCTCATCCGTGTCTTACCCTCTGCTCGAGATGATACACCACTATTCAAGCCTTATCTTTTGACAGTCTGAGTCCTAATTAAAACTGCCAATAAAAAAAAGACAAAAAAATGGTATCACTCCCCCTACCATATCTATAAATATCGTGCGATCGCTGTTCGTGACTTCATCAGCCTTGTCCAAGCGGCCGAGGTTCTTCATGGCCCACAGGATCTCCGACGTCCAGGTGGTTCCGCTCCTTGGGTAAGTCGCCAGCACGACGTCGTCCGGCCGGAATTCGAAGTTGTAGTAGGCCTCCGCCAGATGCGAATATCTGTGGAAGTGGGTGCGTTGATTCTGTTGCAAACATCGGATTTCTTACATGGTTTATCCATTCATCATCGATGTACATTTTCAACATGCATGGTTATTTGGTGAAGAGGTCTGTTTGAGAAAATAGGAGTAAGCCCCCCCACCCCTCCCTCCGTACGCAGTCCTGGTAGCGATCATCAACAACAGGTGTTCAGAGATCCTGCTATGGGATACTTAGATTCCTTTCAGTATTTTATCGATGAAGAAGGACCGCAGGGCATCCTGAATTTGTATCCCGAGCTTGCAGTTTTATATAAAGGGTATTGTCTGTGCACACATACACACACACGCACAAAAGTGGCATAGTCTAATTGCATTAATCATAATACATGATTATCATTTTCGTTATTTTCATTTTCTTAATCATTTTTATAATTAGTGTTATCATGAACAAAAACAATATTGTTACTATGATTATCATCACTATTGTTATAACATTATCCTTGCAATAACAATTATTGCATTGCCAGCAATACTGAGATTTGATTTGCGATAGTGATAACATAGCTTCAATCCACGTGGTCGGCAGATCGAGCTCCGTCCAAGCTCTTGAATTTCCGCTGTCGCCTGGCAGTCACCGAGTCAACACTCGCTGCCATAGTGCATATAAGACCGGTGAGCATCTGCTTCGCAAATCTAGCTTATCCTGATTCTTATCTTATCTTAACATAGCCACTATTATCACAAAAAATAAAAACAACAACTTGAAAGGTCCTGCTAACATGCACACACACGATTGAGTACTCACGCATGTCGTAGGTTAACTCGAGAGGGGTTCGTCCGCACGAGATCTTCATAGCCACGGAATCCCCAGCTTTGTAACTGAGAAAGTTCCTTTTCGGGCAC
>NW_028234436.1:5787491-5794991 GCF_977035675.1 Penaeus japonicus
CTCTTTTCGAAGAATGTATTCATAATTTTAAGGGATCGATCTTCAGCGAATTCTATCAGCCTTTGTCCTCTCTCCTTTCTGGTGCCTATTCCATGTTTCCCAATCGAGGTTTCTCCATCTTCCCTTATTCCTATCTTGGCATTCAAGTCCCCCTTAATCACGGTAAAATGGGTTTTTGCTCTATCTGTAGCTGCTTGCACATCTTAATAGAAACTCTCTATCTCCTCGTCACTATGACTGCTGGTAGGAGCGTAGACTTGGATAATTTTTAGGCTATATCTGTTGTTTAGTTTCAGTATTACCGAAACTACTCTTTCGCTCGCACTGTAGAATTCCCTAACATTCTTTTCGAGTCGCTTGTGAACCAGGAAACCTACTCCTGATTCTTGTTTGCTATCCAAGGGTTTACCTCGCCAATATAATAAGTGCCCATCATTTTGTAATTTTTGCTCTTCGCCTAGTCTCCTTTCAGAAAGCCCTACAATATCCCAATTAATAAATGAAAGTTCCTCAAGCAGTGTCAAAAGATCAGATTCTGTTCTCAGGGTCCTTACATTGTATGTGCATAAGTTCATCATCTTTAGGTGGCCTGGGTCTAACCGGATATTCTTAGCACCCTCTGCTAGGGAGCCAATCTGATCGCCGCCGTGACCAGGGGCTCCTTCGCTTCCGGGGAATGAGGGCCGTTGTCTTGACTGGGAAATCATATTTAAGAGGTGTGTGGCCTGATACCCCCACCTGTCGGCCTTGTGCACGGTGGGGGGAGTAATTTTAGTCCGGAGGCTACCATTATTCTCCAATAACATGTTTGAGTTAGTCTCCCATGTTATTAGGAGATATTAGTATCCCCCAATCTATCTCATGACCTTCTGGTCTACTCATGTGAGAATGGGCATTTGTCTATATATACGTGCAGGGCCTACGCAAAAATGCATGTTTGTATGGTTATGCGCGCTCCCGTGCCGCACTTATATTCGTTACTATATATAAATTGTGCCCGCGAATGTACAGCGTAGGCGCATATAAGCATTTATGCACATACTCCAAGCGTATGCATACGCCTGAATGTATGCACACAGCACCCATACATAACAGCGTCCACGCGTGCACACGCACGCACGGAAATTATAACGTGCCCATGCATTATAATTTGTTTAAATATATACAGTAGGTAATGGTATACATATATCTGGCAACAAATCTGAGAGGTAATTACTAGTTGGTACCTAAACCGTTCGAGCGTCCTGTGATGCCATATCTTGTGTTGGGCTTTGCTTACGAATAATTTCCCTGACTGATATTCAGTGTGGTTGCATGATTAGATTTATGAACACTGGAACATAATATATGTGATTCTATAGTATAATGTACTCACGAACTAGGAGTGGATTTTACTCAGGCCAGATGTTGGATGGTGGTTGATCACCTTTAACCCTTGGCACTGGTGTTAACGTGGCATCTATGGGTGCGTTAAGCGATGTGGAGACTCAGGTGCTGGGAGGGTTGCTTGGAGGGGACGGAGTGTAGTTCAGAAAGTTATGAAGTGGGACGCTAGAGGGCGATTGAGTAGGGCTACTTGCTGTAGCATTGTGTGTATATAGTTATGAGGGCGGCCGGGTGTGGGGCTTGGGTTGGGCTGCTCTCGGCGCAGGGTCGCGTCGGCGGGCTGGGAGGGGGCTTGCGGGTTTGTTGTTGGGTGCGACTACTAGGGGGTTGGGCGGGGGGGCGTGGGCGAGCGGGAGGCACGAGATACAGGCTCTGATTAGGGCGCACGGAAGTGGGGTCCGCTCAGTTCACGGGGTGTGACAGTTGGGGGCTAGGTAGTGCGAGGTGGCACAATTCATTGTCACGCGCAGTCGCGGGGTAATGTTGTGTGTGTGTGTGTGTGTGTTTGTGTGTGTGTCGTGTGTGTGGGTGTGGGAGGTATGGTGAGTGTGTGTAGAGTGTGTGTCTGGTATAATATATACATTCATATCTATCTCTCTTCTCTCGCTCTAATATTATCATCATCATGTGTGTGTGTGTGTGCTGTTGTGTGTGTGTGTGTGTGTGGTGTGTGAGTGAGTGTAGTGGGGGGGGGGGGGGGGGGGGGGGGGACGGGGGGGGGGGGGGGGGGGGGGAGTCTGTGTGTGTGTGTGTGTGTGTGTGTGTGTGTGTGTGTGTGGTGTGTGGTGGACTGTTGTGTGTGTGTGGTCATGTGTGTGTGTGTGTGTATGTGGGGTTATGGTGGTGTGTGGGTGGGTGTGTGTGTGTGTGTGTGTGAGAGTAGTGTGTGAGGGTGAGTGTGTTTGGGGTGTGTGTAGTGGTGAGTGTGTGTGTGTGGTGTGGGTTTCTCTTAGGTGTTTGTATTGGTCGTGTGTGGGTATAAGTGTGTGAGTGTGTGTGTGTGTGACGTGTGTGTGTGTGTGTGGGTTGTGTGTTTCTGTGTGCTCGTGTGTATGGGTGTGGGTGTGGGTGTGTGGTCGTGTGTGTGTGTTGGGTGAGTGTGTGTGTGGGTGAGTGTTGTGTGATTCTGTTATCTAATCTCACTTCTCTTCTCTATCTATCTCTCTACAGCTATCTCATACACACACATATCTCTCGAGTGTGTGTGTGTTTGTGTGTGTGTGTGTGTGATTGTGTGTGTGGTTGTGTGTGTGGGTTATGTTGTGTGTGGGTGTATGTGAGAGTAGTGTGTGTTTGTGTGCTGTGTGTGTGAGTGTGTGTGTGTGTGTGTGTGGTGTGGGTATGTGAGTGTGTGTGTGAGTGGTGTGTGTGTGGTGTCGTGTGTTGTGTGTAAGGGTGTTGTCGTGTGTGTGGTGTGTGCTGGTGGGTGTGGGGTGTGTGTGTGGGTATGTCTGTGTGTGTGTGTGTGTGTGTGTGTGTAGTGTGTGGGTGTGTGTCGTGTGTGTTTGTTTGTGACTATGTGTGTGTGGGGTATGGTGTGTGTGTGTGATTGTGTGTTTGTTGTGTGTGTGTGTGTGTGTGAGCGTGTGTGGGGGTGTGAGCTCGTGTGTATGTGTGTGTTTGTGTGTGTGTGTCTGTGTGGGCGGGGATGTGTGTGTGCGTGTGTGTGTGTTCCTGTGTGTTTGTGGTGTGAGATTGGTGTTGTTCAGTGTGGTGTGTGTGTGAGTGTGTGTGTGTGTGTGTGTGTGTGTTAGTATTCAGTGGAGAGAGTGTGTGTGTGTGTGTTTCGTGTGTGTGTCGGTGTCGTGAGTGAGTGCGTGTCTCGGGTGAGAGTGTTTGCTGTGAGTGCAGTTTAGTGAGTGAGAGGGAGTAGTGTTTTTGGGAGTGGTGGAGTGGAGGTGAATTGAGAGTGTGAGTGTTTGTGAGTGTTTGTGTGTGTGTTTGTGTAGTGAGTGTGTTAGTGTGGTATGTATACACACTTACACACACACACACACGACACTTTACACTAACTCATACACCAAACAACACACACCACAAACACAAACACAAAACACATAAATTAATATCTCTCACACACATCTCACTATCTAATATAGTTTGAGTGAGTTAGTGAGATATATTTATAGATTTTGATATTTTTATTTTTGTATGTTATATCTATATATTTATATATTTTATATGTTTATATATATAGAGAGAGTTATATATTTTTTTTTATATATATATAATATACACAGTATATTATTTATAGATTTAGACGTATAGATATATATTATATATAGGATATTTGATATATTTGTTTTTATATTTAAGTGTATACTTAGTTATATATATCGATTTATATATATATAAGAGATTCGTTTGAGAGTTAGAGTGATTTATAGTGAGAAACTTATATATAAATATATATATATATATATTTATATAGTATTTATATATAATATATATATACATATAAACATACATACATTCATATATATAAATTATTCTATAATATATATATATATATATATATATTATATATATATATTATATATATAATGCATATAGATATATATATATATATAAAATATATTATATATATATATATATATAATATCGATATATATATATATATATGTATAATATATATATATATAATATATGGCATATATATATATATATTATAATATATATATAATAATAGGGGGGGGTGGGGTGGGGGGGGGGTGTGGTGGTGTGTGTGGATATAGATTATGCATATATATATGCATATATAAAGATATATTTATAGAATATATATTATATATAGAGATATATATAATAAAATATATAATAAATATATATATAGATAACCTATATATATATATATATGATACATATAATATATATATATATAATATATAGATATATATATATAGCAGTATATATATATATAATATATATATATTATATATATATATAAGCATATATAATATATATATATATATATATATAAATATATAAGTATATATATATATATATCATATAATATATGCATATATATATATATATATATATATAGATATATACAATATAAAATATATATAGGTATATAGAGGGGGGGGGGTGGTGGGGGTTGTTATATGTATTTTATAGATATTATATAATATTATGCATATATATATATATATATAGAATATAATAGATAATATATAGATAGATATATAGATATATGCATTATATATATAGTATATTTAGATATATATACATATATATATATATATATATATATATATATATATATATATATTATATATATAATGCATATATTAATATATAGATATAATATAATATATATATAACTAATATATATATAATATATAAGATAAAATATATATATAATATTAGAACCTATAATATATATAATCTATATATATAAAATGGTCATATATATAATATATATATATATATAATAATGCATATATAAATATATATATATTATATATAAATAAAATATATATATCAAATAGTGAAGATGGGGTAGTGATATTTATATATTTTGTTATTTATTGTTAAAATTAGATATATTTATATATTTATTATATAATATAATATATATATATATATATAGACATATATATATATATATATATATAATATATATATAATATATATATTTGTATATATATATATATATATATATATATATATAATTAAAAATCACTATATATATATATATATATATATGCATATCTATATATTATTATAAATTATAGATACTATATATACATATATATATTATATATTTATTTATTTATATATATATATATATATATATATATCTATATATATAATAGATATAATATAGTATATATATATGCATATATATATATCAAAATAAATATATAAATATTATATTACAAATAAATATAACGAATATATATATATAAAATATATATAATATATATATATATAACTATATATATATATATATATATAAATATAATATATATATGTATGTATATATATGTGTGTGTGTATGTGTGTGTTTGTGTATGTGTGGGTGGGTGGGTGCGTGTGTGTGTGTGTGTATGTGTGTGTGTGGGTGGGTGCGTGTGTGTGTGTGTTTGTGTGTGTGTGTGTGTTACAATCATCATCATCATTATTGTTATCATCATCATTACTATTAAATATCCTAATCTTGATCATAACATGAATCTTTAGAATACTTTGAATTTTCTATATCATCATCATATTTTTTTATCTTGTGATTCTTACTATATCTTTTTATTTTGCGATTCTTACTGTTAGTTGTGTTGGAGCTTATGTTACTTCGATCACCGTTGATATCATTAGTACTGACATTTTCCTTTCATTATTCTTTCATAACGTGTCAGTTTATTCACGTGTTTGTGTCCGTATGTGTCTTCATGAGTGTGTGCATATTCTCAAAGATATAACATTTCTACACAAAAGAACAGTTTCCAGAGTCAGCCACACGCTACCCTATACCATCATCTTCATCCTCATATCTCTGTATCATTTGTCCAATGCATGGACGTAGGGGGGCCTCTCTCAATCTTTTCCAGTCAATACCGTTCCTGTGTCCGTCTGATTCCCCATTTACTCCTGCAAAGTTCGCTTATTTCAATCCCGCCCTCTGGCTCGTTGTCTTAGCCCTGAGCTCTTTGCGACGTTATTAGCCCATTCCTGGTTTGTTTCTTTTTATCCACCTGAGTCCTGTCTCCATATATTTGTCCCGCCCACAGACACTTCTTCTCTGGAGGCTCCTAGCTAACCCTAGCAATAAGCATTTCATTCCTTTTTGCCGCTTACTAATTTTCCTCTCGAGTGACTTGGTCGTAGTCCATGTCCTTGATCCATATGTCATGACGGGAGGTACACATTGGTCAAAAATCTTTCTCTTTAGACATAGTTGTAATTAGCATTAAATAGCTTTGGTGAGATGGTGTCTCCCTGTCCTAACCTTACCCTTTTAATTGATATTTTATTAGTTTTCTGCGTGGATTTTGAGGGTCGCTGTACCATCTCTGTAAATATCCTCTAGTAATCTGCAGTAATGATTTCCCTACCTCCTTTTTACGAATTGCATCTCAGTGTGAATGCATATAGTGCTGAACTCGAATCGAATGGCTTGTCATAATCTATGAATGCCATACATAGGGTTTCTTAATATTCGTTGATTTCTCTGTTTATTTGTGCTAGTGGTGGACGATATGGTCTGTTAGTGAAGAATCCGCGCGAACCCTGCCCCGTTTTTCCCTGGTTGGTTTTGAATCTAATGTCCGCGGTGATACGGGCTGTGATGATTTTTGGTGAATGCTTATAAGTACTGATAGAGTGCATATAGGTCGTAATCTTTGGTCCACCCTTTTTATGTATCAATTGTAAATTATCATTGCGTTTTCCCAGCCTTCAGTGCTTTAATCCGACCCTTAGGCATCTGTTAGAAAGACTGGCCAGTTATACTGCCGTGCAATCTCTCCTGCATCTTTATATGATCTACTCTAATACCGTCTTCTCCTGGGCGTTTGTCCTCTTTTCATTGGCTTTGTAGTGCTCTATTTACTTCGTCTACCGTATTGTGTTGGAACGTCTCTCAATTGTGTGTGATTTGTTCCCTGTAATGTGGTTGATCGTTGAGTGGTATACGTCGAGATAAAAGTCCTCTATTACTTTGAAAATTCATTTTTATGGTATGTGCACTTCTCCGTTGTTTGTGTCTTTAACTGCATACATTTGGCTTTTTCCCTATCCGAGCCTCCTTCTTTGTTGCCGTTAATGCTGGCGCCGGAAGCAGAGCTATCGTTTTTTTTTTCGGATTTAAATTTGCGTACATCCTCTTTCGTCTTCTTGTTTATCGACTTAGTCATTCTACTGCTGATTCTATTCTTTCTCTGATTGAATTGTAATTTTCATGTCCCTACGCTGTTTCATAAGCGCTTTTTGTCCTCTACCGAAAGCTTACGTGACCTTTTTCATTCGTCTTACCGCCTATTTCAAGTGCAGACTTCCTTTAAATATCTCACTGAATGATGTATGGTCGTTTCATTTGGTCTATTGTTTAAAATCTTCTCGAGAGCTGAGATTTGTGTCGGATGTTGAACAGAATTCCGTCGCCCTGACTCT
>NW_028234436.1:5799991-5802491 GCF_977035675.1 Penaeus japonicus
AAGAAAACTCGGAACAGATTGACTACATCTTATTTAGCCAGAAGTGGAGAAGCAGTGTTAAAAATGTCAGAACAGACCAGGCGCAGATTGTAACAGTGACCACCAACTTTTAACTGCAGATGTTAAAATTCAATTTGAAAAGATGGAGCAACCTCCGCACCCCATGAGACTGGATACTCAAGCTTAGACGAGGAATATGCAATTTCAATTATAACAAATTTGAGGTCCTACTAGCATGTGACGAAGAGAAAATCCCCTGACGAATTGTGGAACGAAGGCAAAGAAATAATCTTAAACACTGCCAAAGAAACGATCTGCAAGAAAAAGAAGAAAACAACTAACTGGATCTCAGACGAAACTCTAGACGAAGTTAAAGTCAGGAGAGAGATTAAATCCAAAGGGGTTGATAATCCAGTTGATGAAGTTATCTACAGAAATCAAAATGCGAAAATCCAAAGAATGATGCGAAGAGACAAAGAGAAATTCATTGAACAACAATGTCAGAAAATCGAAGACAAGGCAGTTAATAACTCCACCAAAGATCTGTACCAAGGAGTCAAAAATCTCACAAAATCATTCAAACCAACAGTTGACACCATAAAATCAGAAGATGGAACAGTTCTATGCGATGGAGACAAAGTCCGGGAACGGTGGGAAGAGTACTGTTCAAAACTATACAAGAAGAACGACAACCTAACATCAACCCACATAGATTTTATAACCTCCAAATCGGAACCACCACCACTCCTTGAAGAAATTAAAGAAGCCATCAAAGACTTGAAAAATAACAAAAGCCCGGGAGCAGATGAAATCACTGCCGAATTGATCAAGAATGGAGGTCCCAATATTGAAGCCTTCTACCATAAACTGTGCTGCAAGATTTGGATGAAAAGGAAATGGCCAACGGATTGGTTGAATCAGTTTTGTCCCAATCCCAAAGAAGGGAGACACTATGCAATGTACCAACAACAGAACCATCGCTCTCATCAGCCACAGCAGCAAAATTGTACTAAAAATAATCTCTAAAAGAATGCAGAACAAAATGAAAGAAGAAATTGCCGAGGAACAAGCTGGATTTAGAGCTGGAAGAGGTACAAGAAACCAAGTCCTCTACTTGAAAATGATAATTGAAAGAATCGTGATATGGAAAAGACCTTTTTCTTGTTTCATAGACTATACTAAGGCCTTTGACACTGTGGCCAATGACATCCTATGGAAAGATATGCACACCATGGGCTCTCCACAATCATATCATCTTACTGCTAAAAGCTATGTATGACGATCAAAAAGCAGCAGTGAGAACCACTACGGACTGACTGAATGGCTTAATATTGATCAAGGCGTCAGACAGGGGTGTATAATTTCGCCACACCTTTTTAATATCTATTCTGAAGCAATCATGAGAAAAGCACTATTGGTTTTGAAGGCTCAATCACTGTTCATGGACAACAAATTACCAACTTGAGAATATGCTGACGACGTTGTCCTCATTGCGGTAGCATGGATGAGCTCCAGGATCTAGTTGATAGGTTAGATTAGAAAGTGAAAAAATCCGGTCTTATGCTTAATGCTAAGAAAACAAAAGTAATGAAAATTAGAAGGAAGACTACTGATCATGACAATGGAAACATCAAAAATCACAATGAGTATATTCAGACGTTAAACAATTTACATACTTGGGCGTGGTCTTCACAGACAACTATGATGACACCATTGAAATAAAAAGAAGACTAGCAATTGCCAGAAATGCTACGGTGGCGCTAACTAACATCTGGAAGGATAAGAACATCTCTCTCTGTACAAAGAAAAGACTTCTGAATACTCTTGTCTTCTCTATTGCTAGGTATGGATCGAATGTGGACACTCAAAGAATCTGACAAAAAAAGAATCCAAAGTTTCGAAATATGGTTGTTACAGACGTGTTTCTCCGCATCAGCTGGACTGAAAAGAAGACAAACGAAGAGTCCTCCAAAAGATAAACTGCGAGCGGAGTTTCTCAAACATCCTTACGCCAAGGAAACTGACATTTGTTGGCCATATTCTCCGTGGCGGGGGCCTTGAAAGAAACTTGTTGACCGAAATGGTGTTTGGCTCTAGAGGACGAGGTCGACCAAAACCCGGTACTCCGACGACATAAAGAAGCTCTGCGACATGAGCATGGTTGAGGCAATGAGGCTGGCAGGAAGACCGGAATGGCTGGAGGAGTATGGTAGGGGGCCACGGCTGGTCGGGACGACCTATACCGTCAATGATGATGATTATTATTATATTTACATAATATATTTATACATATATATTTTTATTTTTTATTTATTTACATATATATATATATATATATTATATAATATTTATTATAATTGTATAATATTTTATATATATATCATACATTTATATATTATATATATATATATTTAAAATTATTTATATATATACATATATATAGATATACATATTATATGTACATATATATTTAAAATTATATAAATTTATAATTTATTAT
>NW_028234436.1:5807491-5814890 GCF_977035675.1 Penaeus japonicus
TTCGACCAAAAATATGATCTTGACCTTGAATTTCAATTTGGACTATATCTTTATGATTTCAAATTTATCTTGCATTGAATTTATATTATTGTCATATGCCCACTTACAGATGGTAGTAGATCCTGTTAAGTTTGTTTTCATTATCTTGTATATCTAAGGGTGTACTTATTCTTGTATTCATCTGCAAATGATGTTATCTCTTGAGTGTTTCACACCATTATCAATGTCAACAATCATTAATAAGGTATAACAAGGGCCCAAGGAACGGACCCTTGTGGCACCCCACTCATAATAATCGTTTCCTTTGAGTAAAGCCCTTTAATTTGTACTTTATGGTTTTACGATTATTAGGAAGTTGTAAATCCATCTTCAATTTCCGCGGATTCAAGGTCTTGATCTTATGTAGCAGGATGCCGTGATCTACTTTGTCAATGCGTTTGCAAGTCTAGATATAATGCGTCAACTTCTCTATTTTCGTTAGGGTCCCTTATGTTATGTTTTCGAGTTGTGTCAGGTTCTGTGATAACAAGATCTACCACTTCTGATCCATGTTACGGGGTTTATTCTTTTTTTTTTTCTAAAAATTGAACCTTTTTTTTGCCTCACTGTCCTTTCAAATATTTTTTATTATTGAGATGTTAGTGCTACTGTCTATTAATTTTTGCTGGACTTGTTTCCACCTTTATATGTTGGGAATTATAGTTCCTCTTTCAGTAAGCTTGTGGGATAATCCCATGTCCAAAGATTTCCTCCACAAAGTTACCGTGGCTTTGCTATGGTTTCTTTGCAGTTTTTTACAAAGATTGATGGATTTCATCTGGCCCCAGCTGCTGGAGTTTGTTGGTATTTCACTTACTGCTTCAAGAATAACTGTTTCAGCGAAATGAAGCAGTGAGACTTTCATTTCATTACTAATAATACTAAAATGTTTTCTGTGGGTCTGATATAATTTTTCTATTCTTGGGACACTATAGATTCTTCATATTGCATATTTGAGTAAATTCAGCCATTTTCCTTGATTCAGTTATCACCAATGCACCATTATTCTCAAGAGGCCCAATTTCTGTTCTCTCTTTAACTGTTGTTTGCATAATGAGAAAAAAATATTTTGCATTCTGTTTTTATAGCTGCAAGCTCTTTTTTCTTCGGTGCTTTTTGGTTAATATAGACAGTTTTAATTTATCTTCCAAAAAACCCTTATCTCTGCTTTGATCCTTTCTCTCTTGATCTGATCTGTAGTTTTTTTTCAATTTGGTTAACCTTATTTTTTTTTTGTTTCTTAACATTGATCCTTCGATCTCTTGGTATAATATTCTTGTTTTGTTGTTTTTTTGGGGGACAAACATTCTACAAACATCTTTAAATGCATTATAACGATTCTCTAGTATATCTTTTGGTGTAAGAGGACGTCAATCTCTTTCAGTGACTTTTTAGTGTTTTGCCAATTTATTTTTTTTCCAATCTATTTGATTATGGCTAAAGTTTTAAGATCTGAGACTCTTTTCTGCTTCGGCTATCTGTTTTTTTACTACTTTTCTGATTATTTAACTTATTCATTGTGATTTCAATTATTTTGTGGTCCGGTGGATGTATAAGTTGCTGATTTGTTGTGTACATCTTCCCCTATACTAATGAAAAACAAAGGTTCTTGCAGTTTTTTAAAAAGATTGCTGGGAGTTTCATCTGGCAGCTGCTGAGTTTGCCTGGTATTTCATTACTGCTTCAAGGAATATCCTTTTCATCGAATATGAAGTCAGTGAGACATTCATCTTCATTACTACATAATACTTAAAATGTTTTGTGGGTCTGATATTAATTTTTCTATTCTTGGACACTTATAGACTCTTCATATTGCAATTTGAGTAATCAGCCCATTTCCTTTGAATCAGTTACCAATGCCAATTATTCTCAAGTGGCCCAATTTTGTTCTCCTCTTTAACTGTTGTTGCATAAGAGAAAAAAATATTTTGCATTCTGTTTTTATAGCTTCCACGCTCTTTTTTCTTCGGTGCTTTTTGAGTACTTATAGACAGTTTTAATTTATCTTCCAAAACCCTTATCTCGGCTTTGATCCTTTATCTCTTGATCTGATCTGTAGTTTTTTTTCTATTTGTTACCTTATTTTTTTTGTTTCTTAACATGATCCTTCGGATCCTCTGGTAAATATTTCTTGTTGTGTTGTTTTTTGGGGGGACAAACATTATACATTACATCTTTAAATGCATTATAAAGATTCTATAGTATATCTTTTGGTGTTTAGAGGACGTCAATATCTTTCAGGTTGAATTTCTAGTGTTGCAATTATTTTTTTTCCAATTATTTGGATCTATGGCTAAAGTTTAAAGATCTGAGACTCTTTTCTGCTTCGGCTTATCTGTTTTTTTACTACTTTTCTGATTATTTAACTTATTCATTATGATTTCAATTATTATGTGGTCCGATTGGCGTATAAGTTGAATGAATGTTGTGACATCTTCCCCTATACTAATGAAAACAAGGTCCAGTATATTATCTTACCCTTGTTGAATAATGATGATTTGGTTAAGAAAAATTTTCTTCAAAAATCAAAAAGCATTCTCGCTTGTTGTTTTTCATTTTTAGTGCATTTGCTCCTATCTTTATTTTCTTGTTTCCCAATCCGATAAAGGGGAAATTAAAATCGCCAAGTATAATAATAGCTCAATTTACCTTTGTATTGACAATGTAAGTTACAAATAAGCCTAGTGATTCATTGCAAGATGTTTCTGTTGTTCCAGGAGGTCTGTAATAAAAAAAGTATAGCTTTTTTGTATCTTTTGCCAATACCCCTAGTATTTCTACTGATTAATAAGAATTCTATTACAGTATCCATTCTATTGCTAATTCTTTCCTGATATAAAGAGCTACACCTCCTCTGCTTCTCTTATTACTATCTTTCCTTAATTAACTCAAATTTATCAATTTTAATTTCTTCATTTTTTATGTCTTATTCAGAGTAGTTTCTGTAAGAGCTATCATTGAAATAATTGTTGATCTGTTGCCCATTCCTCTAAGATATGTAGTTTTTGTCTGGTTACTTTTTGGATTTATAACCCTGTATATTTAGCAGCTGAGATCTCAAATAAATTATTTCTTTGCATGTCTACATTACCTACTGTTGTTAGATAGTTGATGTCATTTCCCCTACTTTGGGGGAGCTGGACCTTCCTCCCGGTGTAGCGGTGGGCGATTCATTACCGGCCTTTTTCGAAGAGGATGCTTCGCAGGATCTAATGTCCTTGTCTGTTGCTGGTGATATACCATGTTTCCTCTCCGTATTTTCTCTGTTTCTCTTAGTTTATTTATCAATGTTTTTTTGACTTTGCCTTTTTCATAGCTCAAGTCCGGTGATATCCTGCTTCTTTATATCATCAATTCCCTTTTAGTTTCATATCTTTCCAATCATTTCCCATTTCTATTATTTCATTTTTCTAATTTGACCTTAATTGGCCTTGGTCTCAAAGCCTCCTTTAAATATTTGCCCTCTCTAAATGCACTCTCTGCTTTGATCATATCATTGAGGTTCAATTTTGTTTATTCATTAATCATTTTCATATCCTTTGTTTTCCCTGATTTCAGGATCATGTTTCTTCTTTTTTCTTCGAGATTGTAATATAAAGAGCCTATTTGCACTGAAGTATCTTCATTTTTCATCTCTGACTTTTCTTTAGTAGGTTGTCGTGTTGCTTCTTTTATGTCGCCTACAACCTCCATCCAGCCTCATCATCTTTTTTTGGTTGTTCATTTGTCTGAAATATCACTGTCTAGACTCTTCTTGGCCTGTTAATCGGATTTTTGCCTTACTAAAATCAGAAACAGTTGTTTTTCTTCTTCCTGATTTACTTTACTTTGCTCCCCTCTTGGATTTTCTTGTTTTTCTTCGTTGGCTTTACTTTTTATACAAATTTTTAGTGTCTTGTACAGCCTTTTCTGTTATCCAATCAGCTGCCTGATACCTTTTTTTCTTTAGGTTTTTCTTTTGCTCTTGTTTTAATTCATGAATTTCATCTTTCAATATTTTAATCTCCCCTCAAAACATTGAATCTTGAATCCTTTTAAATTCTTCTTACATTTCTGAATTATTTTTCTAGTTGGGGCATGCCCCTTCAAACTTTTGGGTTGCTGTTTTTATGTCACCGATATGGCTCTTTTCCACTTTTTTCCAGAATGTCTGATACGGTGCATATACATTTTCTGCATTGTCCCTATTTTCCCAATCTAATTATTCTTTAAAAAACTGCTTCTGATCTACGTCACAACTGTGAATTTTTTCCATTCAGTTTCAAGACTAGAATTACTTTTAGTATTGATGTCTTTTGTTACCACAGCAGTCTTTTGTATATTTTCTTGATTATCTATTTTTTAGTTCATTATTGATGCCTGTTAGTAAGCATCAAAATGATTCTTATAATTTCTTCCGTTTTTCAAGTAATATTTTTCACAAGTTGTGGCATTTTTTCTATCCCAGGTTTGGCATATAAATTGCGTTTTTTCATTGTGTTTAAAACATTTTTCAGTTTTAATTACTTTACTTCTCCTTCGTTTAAACATGTAGTGTTTAAACCCATAGAGTTATTCCAGTCTGTCAAGGTCACCTGGAAGCAGCTGGCCACGCTGAACCGCGACCCAGCGCTTTGACCTCCCCCACCCTTGATGCCACTTCTTTTCCTTGCAGTTGTTTTTTGTTCTAATTATTTTCTAATTTGTCTTTTCCTATTTTTTTCTAGATCATTCAGTGTTTTGTACACTTCACTATCTCTGTTCCATTCCCCCCAGCTCGTGGCGGCGGGGATGAGAAATTTAAGGGAGTTTTTTCAGAGCAACATTTCAGCACGTCCACACTGTCAGCCTGCTACGTGCTATATAGATATATATATATAAATAAAGATATATATACTTATATATATATATATCTATATATATATATATATATAGATATAGATAGAAAGATATATAGACAGATAAAATATATATATATATATATATATATATATATATATATATATAATATATATAATATAAGAATATACAAATATATATATATATTTATTTATATATAGATATATATATATATATATATATATAATATATATATATATGTTATATAAATATATATATAAATAAATTAATAATTTATATCTAATATATATATATATATCTCCATATATATATATATATGTATGTATGAAAATATATATATATATATATATATATATTATATATAAAAAATAATATATATATATATATATGTATATAAAAAATATGTATATATCTCATATACACACACACACACACACACACATACACACACACACACACACACACACACACACACATAAAGATATAATACATATATATAATATATAATAAATATATATATATATAAATGTATATATTTAATATATATGTATAAATATTATATAATATAAATAAATATATATATATATATTAAAAAAATATATGAATGTAATATTGTATTATAAAAATATGTATATATAATTACCTATAAATATATATATAATATAAATATATATCTATGTATTTATATATATAATATATATATAATATATTAAATATATATATATATATATATACAAACACACACACACACCACACACACATCACAAATACATACATACATATATATATATAAATATATATATAAATATATATATTATATATAATATATATCTTTATATTTAATAAATATATATTATATAAACATATAATATATATGAAATATATAACTGGCAACGAGTAGGAGAGGTTTCAGTGTATGTCTCCCGATATTAATGTAAAATTAGTATATCCAATGAGCCGGTGGCGGCACAGCATAAGGTGAAAAATACTGTGAATGTCCTTGAAGCATATACGATCGAAATAGAAACAAAAATTAATACACAAGTGTCGTAAGAAAAATTCTAAAGAAAGAATACGACAGAAGCTAGCCTCTTTCAAGGGCAGTGAGGAGCCAAAAGGACCACAAATAAACGAAGGAAACATCGAGTTATACCATCTATTTATAGTGTTTTTGCAAATTTAATGCAGTGTGGAAAGCATCAGAGGCTGTCTCAATATAATTCTAATATAAAATCATAACCATCCCAAAAAACAACAAAAATGAGTAAAATATCGCTTAACGCTCCCATAGTCCACGTTACCAACCAGCGCCATGTCAAAGTGATAACGAACCACCAACATAAAGCCTGAGTAAAATCCACTCCTAGTTCGTGAGTACACTATTACTATAAAACCTATATATTCTGTTTTCAGTGTTCATAATCTAATCATGCAACCCCACTGAATATCAGTCTGGAAAATTATTTCGTAATGAAAGCTCCAAATAACACAAGGTATGGCATCACCAATGGTCAAGGCCACACCAGGACGCCAGCGGTTTAGTTACCACTAGTAATTACCTCTCCAAATGGTTGCGAGATATATGTATACCACTGCCTACGATATATATATGTATGTAAATATATATATATGTATGTGTGTGATATATGTGTATATGTAATATATATGTACAGTAAATGTTTGTATATTATAATATGTGAATATGTGTATATGTGGTATATATGTATGTAGATGTATATGTACTTAAAATAAATTATAATGCATGGCACATTATAATCACATGCATGTGTGTGCACGTCGTGAGCGCTGATGTTGTATGGGTGGCTGTATGCAATGCATACGGGCGTAGACAAACGCTTGGAATAATGCGCATAGATTGCTTATTGTTGTAAATATAAAGTCGTCTACGCTGTTACATTCTGCATGGTTATATAAAGTAACGAATATAAGGTGCGGGGCACGGGAGCGCGCATAAACATGCAAACTTGCATTGATTGCGTTAGGCCCTGCACGTATAAAAACAAATGCAACCCCCCGATTCTCACATGAGTAACCGGAAGGTCGTGAGATAGATCGTGGATACAAAGAGAGCCTAATAACATGCGAGACCTAACTCTAAAAGTGTTATGGAGATAATTGTACTCCGGACTAAAACTACCTTCCCCCCACCGTGCAACAAGGACCGACTGGTGGGGGTACCAGGCCAACACCTCCTAAATATGATTTCCATCAAGACAACGGCCCCTCATTCCCCGAAGCGAAGGAGCCCCTGGTCACGGCGGCGATCAGGTTCGCTCCGGAGCAGAGGGACGTAAGATCTCCCGGGTAGACCCAGCCGCCTAAAGATGATGTACTTATGCACATACAATGTAAGGACCCTGAGAAAAGAATCTGATCTTCTACACTGCTTGAGTAACTTTCTTATTAAATGGGATATTGTAGGACTTGCTGAAGTTAGAGACTAGCGAAGACAGAAAGTACTAAATGATGGGCACTTATTATACTGGCGAGTAAACCCTTG
>NW_028234436.1:5827414-5832414 GCF_977035675.1 Penaeus japonicus
TATATAAGTATGTATTGATGCAACACTTCTCTCACCACATTCGAAATGTCCCATGTCACAAGGAACAGGTGATTCACATATATTCTCAAACAAATCATAAATTGTGATAGAGAGTCTCCTTTCGGGGAGCAGAGGAGCAACACCTAGTTTCTCCTCAAACGAGCAGCCCTCATTCCAACGTACTACTCAAGCTTAGGAAATAAAGCTAAAAGCTGTTTCGGTCATATTCTTCACACTCTATGCCACGCTACTAGTATTCATGCAGAGGTCCAAACAGACTTTTTCAATTCAATTCAATTCAAACATTTTATTCCATAAATTACAATGGTTATTCTTATATGAATACATACATATTTACACTTGATGAGTAAAAAGGTGTTCTTTCAATTTTGTTTTAAAATTACAAAAGTTGTTAATGTTTTTAACATACAGTAACACGTCCCACATTTTCGTCCCACGAATTGTATCCTGTCCTTGCCCCTGTTTTCTGTCTTGATCTTTTTACATATAGGGAATTTACCTGGCGTGTTTTGAATGCCAGCTGTGTTCCCTACAGTTTCAGGGGGAATAACCATGGAGGATAGAATCCATTATTAATTTGAAGGTAAAAAGAGACAGGTGATCATAAATGCACTTAAGGATGAACTTTTAAACCTTTTTAATTTTTGTATATAAATGGGGAAATTAAATCGAATTTTAGCTGACTTTACCCATTCAACTCTTGCAGCAAAAATTTGTAATTTTTTGTACTTTTGAAATTTGTGTTTGTTTGGTTGAACCCCAAACATTTGAACAGTATTTATTACTGCGAAGAGCTAAGTGTTTTGCACGACCATAATTCGTCTAGTATTCCGTAGTGATTGATTTCTTTATGTGTTTTAGAAATATTATGTCCCCATTTACTTTACGTGTAATTTATCAACGTGTGTTTCAAATGTCATGTATCTTCCCAGGTACTCCCCAAAATTTTTCTCACATGAAATGTTTGGTTTGATAGGGCGGGCCTTCAAATTCTATGGTTGTTCCGCTGGGGAATTTGGCAATTTCTGCAGGCTGTCGACTACCTATGAATATGCATTGATTTTATGGGATTTAAATTTAAGAGACCTATTACTTTCAAAGTACTTTTAGCTGTGTAAGAGTGTTTTGAGTATTTCTTAGTAATGTAATTTTTAAGGTTATTACTGAGTCCCTATGGAGAAAACTGTTGAATCATCGGCGAACTGCACTAGCAGGCAGTTTATGAGAATGGTTGATAAGTCACTTTAATGGGCAAAACTCCGTAAATTAGACGACGTGGGGCCTTAAGATATGATCCTTGTGGAAACACCCAAACACTATTGGTTGTTTCGATGAATATGATTTCATTAATTTTTTTAACAGATTGCCGTTTTTTGTTTCTATTATTCAGGATTAACTAGAGATAAACCAGAACGAATCAAATTTTTATGGGATTCTTAGTTTGTGAAGAAGAATTTTGGTGATTGACAACACTGTCAAAAAAGCTTTTAGAAGGGAGGAACAAGATCACATAATGTGAGTAAATTAACCTGATTATTGGCTATATTATCATAAATTTTATTAGTTATCTGCAATAACGCTGTTTTCTAGTGGAATAACCCTATTTCTAAAGCCATGTTGTGTTATAGATAATAGGTTATTGGCCTCAGGAAATTCGTTAGTTGATTAGTGCTACGGATTTTCTCCAAAACTTTAGATAATACGGAGTATTGTTTAGGGCGGTAATTATTAAGTCGTCTAGAATTCCTGATCTTGAAAATTGGTTATGTTACTAGTCATGGTTTCCAAAGCGGATGGAAAAACTCCAGTGAACAGGTGGAACAAGTGTTATAATTATGACCCCTGATAATGTGCGGTTTGTGGTAGACTATCCTTAATAAAGCGCAAAGCAATCCGTCTGCTTCCTTACAGCATTTGTTTCGCGAATGTGTTTTATTACTAGGATTGTAGTCTCCACATCCATTGGTTTTGGTCTGAAAATTTTAGATGTAGGCATAGAGTTGATTTATTATTTTGCTGTAATAGTAGGACGCATTTGTATGTTCATAAGTTAGTTTACCTTTTTTGGAAAAGAAGTAGTTAAAAATACTCTGTCTTTGTTGTAGAGATTGTACGGTTATCAGTGTGGTGTTTGTTGCTAGGTACGATTGACTAATAATTTTCCTTGTTTTCTTCCGAATTGTTTTTTAATTTATGAACTGTTTCTGAAATAAATTTGTTTTCCGCACCTTTGTATTAACTGTTTAACATTTTTTCCTTTTTTATTTTATAATCTGCCTTAAGGGCGGGCGTCATTTTCTGTTATTTTTGAAGGACTTTGGTGGGTATTAATTTCTTCTTTAATTTAAAAGCCCTCTTGATGTCCGGTCATCTATCCAAGGAGGCAGGGTGTAGACGTCTGACACGGACTCTCGATTACAAGAGGTGCCAAGCGCGTCGAATACTGTTTTTAATTCACTTCGCGTAAGGATAAGGTATTTCCTGTTTGTCTACATCATCTGTTGAACAATATTTTAAGGAGCATCGTCTCTTTAGATATGATGAGCTCGGATGATATGATTGTAAGATTAATATGTTAAGGTCACGAAATGTTTGTTTGTTATATCGGTGGTCGCTTTGGTTAATCTTTCAATATTTAATGTGAGTGTGAGAAGTTCATACGGTCAGCTATTTGGGACACGGGATGACAATCCGTAGAGAAAGGATAAAATGAACTGACCTGTTTAGTTTATTAGTTACATCAAAATAAGGATGAGGTGATTTTACTGTTAATAACGTGTAGGTTTATCTATAAATTTGTTCTAGTTTGTTTATTATCCCTCTATCCTTTATTTTTTATTCTTAATATTCATAGCTAAAAAATTTTGAGCTTGGATTTAGTCAAATCAATTCATTTAAATCACCTAAGATAAAGAATGGTTTATCTTTTATTCAATGACATTATCTAATTCTCTAAAGATTATGTTCTAAGTATTCAAAAGATTCTAAAGTTGCATGACGGCATGCCTAAATAGCAACAAACGACCTACGCCAATTAATAATTGGAAGGAAGGCATGTTGCTCTGTTACGGTAATCCCAGACATCTTTTCAATCTACGGCAGTATTAATATAAACCTGCTGTAGGAGATATCCATGGGTTGATTTCCAGGTCTATCCCGTACATACAAACAGTACTATAACATAACACACATACTACTCCTCCTACCACGGGCCCTGCACTCGCATCTATAGTATTGAAATTGGTAACAGTTATGAAAATTACTAACCATTTCCTGGTGGAGCCCATGTATTCATCAAACACAGATGCACAGAATGTCTATGTTTCTCACCTCAATTAGCATTTTAATTTCGTCAAAGTGCCTGAAGTGCCCGAGGAGAGATTGTGCGTTAATGTGGTCTATTTTTATGACCTCGTGCGATCTTGGTCACAGGCATGCTGACGGCGATGCCTGGTCAAACGTTCTGGTCGTTTCTTGTACTTGTTTTTATTTAAGAACACATATTTCACATTTCACATTTGCGGGGGAGAAAGCGTCTGAGTTTATGAAAATATATCTTGGCTTTATGTCCTTTCCGTTCCCTCTTACTGACACTGTAAAACTGGTGTAGTAATACATGGGTCATCTTGGTTGCGTGGTGTGCTTTTACACTTGTTATGGGGTATTTTCGAATTGTTTCACAGAGGTGATTTTCTATGTCCTCTTCAATTTGTGTCCTGGATGACAGCTGGTAATATAGAAGGTACACTGTGTCAGGTCGGTCTGCTCCTTTTAGCGGCTTTGGAGTTTGTTCTTCCTCTTGCTTTTCTTTTGTTGTTCCTTCTTGATACTAACCTTGACATAACCTTCGTCATCGTCGTCGCTTGGTGAGATTGTGCTTGTTTCGTTGTTTCGTGATTGACTCTTGTTATTCTCAGCATAATTATTGATTTATGACTGAGTGCCCCCCTGCTGCTGGAGGCGGGGGGGAGGACGGGGGGGGACGGAAGCTCCTTCCATCTGCTGCTGAGCTGTTTCCTCCTCCTCCCCTCTCCCTCAGTGGCGGTTGGGGATCGAGTTGCTCTTGCTTGTTCTATACTTTTGTTTTTAATCTTTTTGGAGCTTCGTTTAGGGGCATAACCTGTGTAGAAGCTTCATAATAGCCTGGTCTTATTATTCTGCATACCTGTTTTCGGTCTGACGGAGAGAGAGTTCGTGGTCTGAAATCCATGCTTCGGGGAAGGCGGTGGTATGTCTCTGTAGGGGCGGGGGTCCTGCTGGCTGGGAGCGTTGATGTGGGGATGGTGGGGCGCGTAGATGGCTCAGTCAGAGCCTTGGGGACCGGCGAGTCAGCTAAGGGCACGAGGCGGCTGGCTGACCGTAGGCAGGGGGGAGGTAGTGGAATAAACGGGTGGGGAGGTAGGGATGTCCCAGGCAGGGAGAGAGAGGAGGGTATCGTTTGGTGGGAAGGATTGCTGGTCGTGGGTATCGGGGTGGAGGTTAGGGGGAGGAGATGCAAACGAAATGTCTTCGTATGCATTCTGCCCATGGTGTGGGAGATTGGGAGGTTGGGGGAGGGACAAATTTCAATTGACAAACCTTGCCCTATGAATCTATTTAAAGATGCCTAGTGCTGTTCAGAAAACATTCCGATCAGCAGGTCGATCTTTGTTTTCCATCAGATTTTGGTCTGTGTAAGAGGAGGGTAAGAGATAAGAAAGGGGCCCACTGTAGGTCTGTGTTCCCTGGTCTGTACACTTTTGGAAGAATTTTACAAAAGTTTTTGGGTTTGAAATAACCCTGGTTTTCTACATTGGTGGCGACCAGTCTTGTTGTGGGGGGTGTCGCGTCAAGTTTGTTGTTACTCAGAAGACACAATATTTTTGGATTTTCAACACATTGATCAAGCATTTAGGTATGCACCCGATAATGTTCGTCATCCGTTTAGTGTCCGCGTGTCGTATTACCTATACAAGGTTTTTCTAGAGTCTAGATAGGTC
>NW_028234436.1:5842414-5844914 GCF_977035675.1 Penaeus japonicus
CGTGTGATATTGGGAATAGCATCACATGTGACCCTCGGTCACTTCATGACCGCGTTCTGTATGTGACCTTATCCTATGTCATTCTTGCACGTGTGAATTCGAAAGACAATCATTTACGACAATTAAGAATTATATATATCTTAACTCTGATTTTCTTTGCATTTTCATTTATTTTATTGTCTGCATATACGTTTGTATATTTCTTAATGCATGACTTATATTTCTGCATCTTCTGTAACATGACATACTTTGTCATTTGTGAATCGTTCAATGATCACACTCCTGACCTCACAACGGTCATCTTGTAATCCGATAATTGGATTTACAATTTAAACTGTCTTTGTGAATTTTTCTATTTCTCAACATTCGACAGTCTATGTTTTTTGATAATTTTGTTTACTCATATGACTTTGTGTACTTATGATTGTTAATTCATTACAATCTCCATGACAATTATTTCATATCATAACATGTTTCATCACTTCGTATTATGATTTATCATCACATTTAGCTAGAAATGTTGACAGATGCATGTTCGTTTCTTAGCTTTATTCCTATTTCATTGTATAGTCATATTCGGCTATCTTTGCATTTTTCATTGCATTATAGATTATTGTTACTTCCATATTCCATTGTTTAATTGCAAGTAACTTTAATCATCATATGATATGATTGTCATTATTTTTAATTTTAAGCAATTGTCAACTTCGGCAACATTAAGCAATTTGTTATCATCATAGGCCTCTCCGAGTTTCCGACCTTTCGAAACATTTCATGGGTCAATCGGAACGCCAAATATCTTATCATGATATTACTGAACGAAACGTTCATTAGGACAGTCAGGAAAAGGTTTACTTATCATTTCATATTTTACAGCTTTCCAGCTTAATTTGCCTTTCTCCAGCTACTGTACCTCATTTATCGGGCCTTCATTGCATGACGCCCATTGCATATGCATCTCACACCCTAATTCCGCGTATCTATGGTACCACAATTGAATAAACCGCGAATTACGGGTTAATTTTTCGCACTCCGGTGCGCGGTACCGCGCCTTCGGAGATCTTGACAACCTGACGTCACAATTAATTCTCTCAAACAGAGCAAGCGCGCTTATCACTTATCAGACGTTCCAGGCTTGCTACCTCCACATTTTTATTAGCTATGCACATATTAATGGCATTTCTTTCAGTTGCCCCGATCTTGGCTATTACGCCGCACCTTATTTCAGAAGGACGAGTTCGGCCACGCAATTGAAATATCTTAGCATAGTCTAATAATTCATCATATTTATCTTTGTTCTCGAGCTAAGACAGCGTTTCCCCACGGGACGAGTTCAATTTGGCGCATGATCTTACCGACCACTAGCATGGTCAATCAAAATAAATCACCTATTCCGTAACGGAACGACCTCCAGGTCAATATTTTATTAATATTTTTTTTCTTTCAGCTTTCATTAACATTTATTTTTCCAGTCTCATCCAATCTGACTCATGTCGTGCCTTCTAATTTATTGAAGGACTGGATTCGGTTGATATTTGGATTAATATTAATTTTTTCATAAACATACTCATGATATTTTTTTTTACCCACTTTGCCTCAAATCTTGACTTCCGGTCACGCCTATTTAAGGATTAGATATGGTTGGTAATTTGGCTATTATTTTTTTTACATGCATCATACACATTTACATTGTTCTTTCTAATTTGCTACTGACCTTGGCTCATATGCCGTGCCTTCACTCAGTTAGTAAATGGAAAACTACATCTTAACTTACCATTTTTTCATACTCATCTATTCTCACAGCAGACACATATTTTGCACATAGTTCATCCCTCGATGAATCCGGTCTGCTACTACGTAAGTATTGTCAGCAAATAACATGGCCTCTCAAGTAAATACTTCCTATTTCTTGTTATTGCCAAATTATATGATTATGTTGCATATATGATTATTTTTCTATATGTAATACTAATTTCGCTATACCTTGCAGATAGTTCCTGCTGGTAACTACCCTATCTGTCGACTACCAGGACCATTCTATGCTGTATACGGTTCCTGATGCAGTCAACTCATTGCATTGTTGCAACTCTCGGGTTCATCCTGAAGCCCGGGACTCCTAATGATTTTTCCCCAGTCTGATCTTAAACAGATACCTGACTTGCAACAGCTGATGATTCGAGCTTGGTCGCGTGTTGGTTGCATCGCACTACGAGCAAGACTCCGCATCACCCGATGCCTATTCGCAAGTCGTATTTTATATCTTTTTGTACTATATTTACCATTACTGGATATACCAATTTATGAGTATATACTATAACTTAGCATAACTTACTTGCTAATTTTTTTTAATTGTTTTTAAACATTATGACATAATAATATGTTAATAATTAGCAATGCACTTATTGTATACATACTTTTGATATCTTTTCAATTTATAATGCATGTCATTTTCAGCTAGTTAATTCATAACTACTATTACCCATTCTCTTATAACATGCAT
>NW_028234436.1:5850793-5855793 GCF_977035675.1 Penaeus japonicus
TATATATATATATATATATATATATATATATATATATATATACTTACTTACTTGGTTACTTACTTGGTTACTTGGTGGTAGTTACAGCTTGAGCCTTGATTATTAGCCTCATGCCTCGGGCCATCCTGGGGGACCGCCCCGTTTTTTGTCAGTTGCACAAGCAACTGAATTTGATGAGTTGGATGGAATTTGATTCAGCCCTCGTTCTTTCATCTACACATGTTGGTGGTTCCACTCCTAGGTTACTGAGGGTAGCCATTTGTATCTAGTTTTCTTTTAAAAGCATTTCTTCAACACTACACTGCGATTTAAGTTTCTTATATCCTTTCGGTATGCTATTAAACAATTTTGGTCCGTTATAGGAAACTTTGTTTTTGCATTTACTTCCTTAACAAGCATGTTTGTGCACTTATTCCCAGTGCGATAGCATGTTTCTTCCTGCCTGGGGGAATGTCTTACCGTGAATTCTCCCCTCCCCTTCAACAGGGGTCTTGGATTTGGTGTCTTAAGTTTTCAATAAGTTTTCCCACACATATATAAATGAAGTATCTCTCTCTCCGCCTTCTGTAGTGAGTACAGTCTTAGTTTTTTTAGTCTTTCCCAATAGTTTAGACCCATACTATATTATCTAACTTCCGTGTAAAGATTCTTTGGACTTGTTCAACATTATATCTTTATATAAGATTTGGGCTCCATACTTGGGCACTGGTAATTCTAAGGTCTTGTGGTCACTAATGTTTTCCATAGTGGGTAAAAGGTGTTCTGGGTCTCTTGTGTTAAAAGTCCTCATTACCCATCCACTTTGTTGACAATCTGCTCGATATGATGACTGATAACTCATGTCATTTAGCATCTAATATAGAGTCCTAGATCTTTTACTACCTTTTTTCTCCTCTCAATACTTCACATCTTCGACAAAATGATGATCTTGCCCTTGAATTTCCAATTGGACTATCATCCTTTATGATTTCAAATTTATCTGCATTGAATTATCATTATTATTGTCTATCATGCCACTTACAAGGATGGCGTATGCTCTAGATCCTCGTTAAGAATTTGTTTTCATTATCTTGTATATCTAAGGGTGTACTTATTCTTGTATCAATCTGGCTAAATGATGTTACTCTGTGAGTGTTTCACACCATTATCAATGTCACCAAATCATAATAAGGAATAACAAGGCCCAAGAACGCGACCCTTGTGGCACCACCACTCATATATAATCGTTTCCATTTGATGTAAAGCCCCATTAATTTGCGTACTTATTTGTGATTACGATTTATTAGGAAGTTGGTTAAATCCATCTTTCCAACTTTCCCGCGCGATTCCAAGGTCTTTAATCTTATGTAGCAGGATGCCGTGATCTACTTTGTCAAAAGCTTTTGCAAAGTCCTTAGATATATTACGTCCTACTTCTCATATTTTCAGTTAGGTCGCCTTATTATGTTTTTCGAAGTGTGTCAGGATCTGTGATAAACACAGAGACTCTACCACTTCTGAATCCATGTTACACCGGGGTTTATCTTCGTTTTCTTTTTCTAAAAATTGAACAATTTTTTTTCCTCACTACCCTTTCAAAAATATTTTTATGTATATGAGATGTTAGTGGCATACTGGTCTATAATTTTTGGCCTCCTCCTGACCTTTGATTTCACCACCTCTATATAATTGGAATTATAGTACCTCTTTCAAGTAAGCTGGGGATAGTCCCCATGTCCAAAGATTTCCTCCACAAAGTTACCAGCTCGGCTTTGCTATGGTTTCTTTGCAGTTTTTTAAAAAGATATGTCTGGGATTTCATCTGGCCCAGCTGCTGAGTTTGTTGGTTATTTCACTTACTGCTTCAAGAATATCTTTCTCATCGAATATGAGTCAAGTGAGGATCATTCATCTTCATTACTAATAATACTAAAAATGTTTTCTGTGGCGGTCTGATATTAATTTTTCTATTCTTGGGCAACACTATAGACTTCTTCATATTGCAATTGTGCAGTAATTCAGCCAGTTCTCCTTTGAATCAGTTTACCAATGCACCATTATTCTCAAGAGGCCGCGCAATATCTGTTCTCCTCTTTAACCTGTTGTTTGCATACAAGACTGAAAAAATATTTTGCATTCTGTTTTATAGCTTTCCAACACTCTTTTTTCTTCGGCTGCCACTTTTTGGTTACTTATAGACCAGTTTTAATTTATCTTCCAACAAACCCTTATCTACTGCTTTGAATCCTTTCTCTCTTGATCTGATCTGTAGTTTTTTTTCTCAATTTGTTAACCTTATGTTTTTTTTTGTTTCTTAACATTCGATCCGTCTCGATCTCTTGGTATAATAATTCTTGTTTCTGGTTCCGTTTTTTTGGGTATTCTGGACAAGACTTCTACAAACATCTTTAAATGCTTTATAAAGATTCTCTAGTATATCTTTTTGGTGTTAAGAGGACGTCAATATCTTTCAGTGACTTTTCCTAGTGGTGTTGCATTTATTTATTTTCCAATCCGTATTTGATTATGGCTAAAGTTCTAAAGATCTGAAGACTCTTTTCTGCTTCGGGCTATCTGTTTTTTTTTTTTCACTAACTTTCTGCATTATTTAACTTATTCATCTTGTGATTTTTCAATTATTTTGTGGTCCCGATTGGCGGCTGTATAAGGATTTTATGATTATGTTGTGTACATCTTCCCCTATACTAATGAAAACAAGAGTTTTCTGTTGCAGTTTTGTCAAAAAGATTGCTGGGATTTCAACTCTTGGGCCCAGCTTTAGCTGAGTTTGATGGTATTTCACCTTACTGCTCTTTTCAAGAATATCTTTCTCTATCGAATATGAAGTTACTCAGTCTCGCATGTACATTCATCTTCATTACTTAATACTAATACTCATTGCGTTTGTCTCGTGGGTCTGATATTAATTTTTCTTCCGTATTCTTGGACACTATAGACTCTTCTTCATATTGCCATCATTTGAGTAATTCAGCCCATTTCCTTTGAATCAGTTACCAATGGCCACCATTATTCTCAATGAGGCCCACCATTTCCTGCGTCTCCTCTCTTTAAACTGTCTTATGTTTGCATAAGAGAAAACTACTGATTATTTGTGAGCATTCTGTTTTATAGCTTCTCACAGCTCTTTTTTCTTCGGCTAGCTTTTTGGTTACTTATAGACAGTTTTAATCTTAATCTTCCAAAAACCCTTATCTCTGCTTGATACGCACTTTCTCTCCTGATGATCTGATCTGTAGTTTTTTTTTCAATTTGTCTAACCTTATTTTTTTTGTACTCTCTTAATCCATCATCCTCGATCTCTTTGGTATAATATTCTTGTCTTTCTGTTTTTTTTTGGGGGGACAAACATTCTACAAACATCTTTAAATGTCATTATAAAAGATTCTCTAGTATCCTTTTGGTGTTAAAGAGGACGTCAATACTCTTTTCAGTGACTTTTCTAGGTGGTTGCATCTTATTTTTTTTTCACAGCTCTATTTGAATTATGCTAAAGTTTAAAGAGATGGATGACCTCTTTCTCCTCGCTTCTGAGCTATCTGTTTTTTACTACTTTTCTCTGATTATTTAACTTATTCATTGTGATTTCATAATTATGTTGTGCGGTGGTACCGATTGAGAGCGCTGTATTGTATAAGTTGATGATAATGTTGTGTACATCTTCCCACTATACTAATGAAAACAAGGTCCAGTTATATTTTTCCTCCCTTGTTGTGTATATTGATGGACGAGAGAGAGAGTTTCAAGAGGTAAAAAAATAGCTTCTTCACAAAAATCTCAAAAGCTTTTGTCGCTTTGCTTGTCGCGCTTCATTTTTAGTGGGCAGTTGCTCCTGTCTTTGATTTTTCTTTGTTTCCCAATCAGATAAGGGGATAATTACAAAATCGCACGCTAAGTAATTAATAAATTGCGCTATTACCTTTGTAATGACACAACTAGTAAATTTTAATTATGTAATTGCCTAGTGATTCATTCTAGGATATTGATGATTTTGGGTAACTGTAAAGCGGATGGTCTGTATAAAAAATTTCTCTTCTAGTAAGATCCTAAAGAGCTTCTCGCTGATGTTGTATTTATATTTTTAGTGGCAAGTTTGCTCCTATCTTTATTTCTTTGTTTCCCTACAATCGATTAAACGGGGGGGAAAAATTAACATCGCCAATCGCCAAGTATAATATTACCTTCAATTTACCTTGTATTTACAATGTATTTACTAATATTAGCCTAGTGATTCATGAATAGGTATCTGTTTGAGTTCAGGAGTCTGTATAAAAATATCTTGTCCATGCTTTTTTGCTATCTTGCCAATACCCCTAGTAATTGCTACTGTATTATTCAGAGTATTTCTATTACAGTATAGCTTCAATTATACCTTTGTATTGACAATGTCAATTACAATAATGCTAGTGATTCATATGAAAGATGTTTCTGTTGTTACAGGAGGTCTGTATAAAATAATGTATATGCTTTTTTGTATATTTTGCCAATACCCTTAGTTTTCTCTGTATTTTTAGAGTCTTCTAATTACAGTATCCATTTAGTTGCTAATTCTTTCCTGATATAAAGAGCTACTCCTCTCTCTGCTTCTCTTATTCGTCTATCTACCTTATCCTAATTTATTAACTCATAGTTATCGCAAATTTTAATTTCTTCACTTTTTTATGTCTTCATTAGATGAAGTTTCTCGGTCCGAAGAGCTTCACATCATTGACTAAATTGTTGATACTTTGCCAATTGTCCTACTGTAGATGTTTTAGTAGGTCCATTAGGTGTTCCTGGTTACTTTTTGGATATTACATCCCTGTATATTTAGCAACCATAGGTGGAGAGTCTCAAACTTAAAATTATTTCTTTGCATGTCTACATTTCCTACTGTTGTCTTCAGATAGTTGATGTCGTTTCCCCCTACTTTGGGGGAGCTGGACCTTCCCCCGGTGTTAGCGTGTCGGGCGTTTCTCATATACCTGCCTCTTGTGTCGAACTTAGGTATGCTTTCGCAGGAC
>NW_028234436.1:5868293-5873293 GCF_977035675.1 Penaeus japonicus
TCGGAGACAGAATGTATCCTTGTCTAACGCCCACTGTACTTTCGAACCATTCGCTGTAGTTGTTACCTACCATAACTGTTGTTTTCGCATTCTCATATAATTCTTGGATAAGCCTAGTCATACCCTGGTTAATTGGCCATTGTATGCCATAGCGCTTCGTGCCATACCCTATCGAATGCTTTTTTAGTCAATAAAGTTGTGGAAAACATTCTTCTGATGATTTCTCTGACTTTCACAAAGGAGCCTTAAATTAAGAATTTGTTCCACTGTGCTTCGATCTTTTCTGAAGCCAGCTTGTGAATCATCTAGAATTTCTTTAATTCCCGGTTTTATTCTATTTAGGATGATGGTGAGTAAGACTTTGCTAGGATGACTTATAAGACTGATTGTGCGATGTTTACTACATTTTTTACTCATTTTCTTTTTTGGGATAGGAATGAGAATGGACTGGGTCCATTGTGTAGGCTATTTACCAGTTTGGAGTATTCGGTTGCACAGAAGATGTAAGGTTTTGATAATGGGATCTCCACCGCACTTAATTAATTCTGCTGGAAGGTTGTCATATCCAGGTGCTTTATTCATTTTCAACTTTATAATAGCTGCCCTTACTTCCGATTCTAAGATGACTGGTTCTGGTTCTCCCTCTGATGTAGCCTCTGCTAATACTGTTCTATCAACGTCTGCTTGATGTTGGTACAACTCGCGGCAGTATTCTTTCCATCTAGCTGTCACTTCGGTGTTATTTGTTAACAGCTGGCCGGTTTTATCTTTTATTACATTTGTTCTTCCTGTCTTCTCCTTTGTTAAGCTCTTGATTACACTGTAGGCTTTTCTAGAATTGTTTACTGCTAAGCTTTGTTCAATATCCTCAGCTTGTTTTTCAACCCAATTATCTTTTGCTTTGATGATAGCTCTTTTTACCTCCTTGTTTGCCTTTCTATACTGGCCCAGACTTTCATTGTTGGTAAATCTATTTTTCTTTAGTTCTCTTCTTTCTTCACACTTTTGTAGGATTTCTGGTGTTATCCATGGTCTTTTAATTGGTTTGGCTTTTCCTAAAATCTCATTTGTTGTGTTGAAAGTTATATCAGTGAACTGGTCACAGAGCTGCTGTGGTTCTTCATTTGTGAGCAGCAAGAGTGGTGCAAATCTCCCCGCCAGTTCACTTCTATACTTTTCTGCTACTTCCCTGTCTTTCAGCTTTTCCAAGTCAAACTTTGTGCGTCTCTGTGAAATCTTCTTCTCTTTAGAGAGTCGCATTCTGAATGTCATCATAACTGGGCCGTGATCACTACCAATATCCGTTTTTTTTTAAAGTTCTCGTTTTGGGTCTGTTTATTCCAGCTTGGAATCTTCTGTCCACAAGACTATAATCTATTTGATAATGTGTGACTCCATCTGGTGAATGCCACGTTGTTCTTCTCGATAGTTTATGATTATGGAGAGTATTAGCCACAACTAAGTGATGTCTTTTGGCAAATTCTAGTAGCATTATACCTCTTTCATTTCTTGTTCCTACTCCAAAATCTCCAATAGTTCCTTCCCATCCAGTGCTTTCCTTATATCCGATCTTAGCATTCCAATCCCCTTGTATTACAAGAATATCTTTCTTTGCTTTCTCCTTGATGGTTTGTTCTAGATCTTGGTAGAACCGTTCAATCTCTTCGTCCTCGCTGTCTGATGTTGGTGCATATATCTGAATGATTGTCATATTGCAGGGTTTTCCTTTTAGTCTAATTGCAATTATTCTGTCAGATACAGGTGTACATTCGATCATTGACTTTGCTGTTTCTTTTTTCAACTAGCACTCCTACGCCTCTTACATGTGTTTTCTCGTCACCGCTGTACCACAACTTGTGTCCATCTTCTGTGCTCGTTTCTCCAATGCCAGTCCATCTAAGTTCTGAAACTCCCAAAACATTCCAAGAGATGGTAGAGATCTCATTTACCAACACTTCTAGTTTTCCCTCATCTTTTAGTGATCTTACGTTCCAAGTGCCAATGCATATGTTCTTTTTCGCCAGCTGTTGTTCTTTCTCAGTTTGCCCATCAGTAGTCCACTTAACACCGCCACCCCTGTGAGCATCAAGTGACGGCGCGGCCGTTTTTATCCTGGGCCCCGACCGATCCAGTATGGAAATGGGTTTGGTTGTCATTGTCATGAGTGATTCTCCGGCAATTTCCGAATGGTGGTGCCATTCTCCTCTCCATTAGCGCAGTACAGGGGCCAGAAACAGGTTTGCTGAAACTGCCCCCTGCTTTTCTGTAGCAGCCGTTGGCCACTATCTCTTCCGCTTACTACAGGTACTAGTGCAGCTGCTGCCCAACACTAGGTCGCAGTACAGGGAATAAAAAAAAAGCAAGATATTTGTCTTGTCCTCTGTTATCCTTAGTCTGCCGTTGGTCAAAGAAGGCTTTTCCGCCAGTAAAAGGAAAACTTGCATCACTGCTGCCTAATGCATGGTGTAAATGGCCGTCTGCTCTCTTTTAGCTTCTCCGCCCTTTGACAGATTTTGTTTTTAGTCCTGCTGGGTGTCCAAACACCCTCCCATAAGATAAGATTCAGCAAGCTGATCTTATCAGATGGGGGAGCCGGTTTAGTCGCCGACCACCCGACCATGAACAGGTAGTACTGGTTTACATGTTCACCAGTAACATGTTTCTTTGACCTGACCTGACCTCAATGTGTGTATATATATATATATATATATATATATATATGATTACAATAGTATTAATAATGATAACAAAAAGATAATAACAATAATCATAAACATGATAATGATAATAACAGTAATGATAATAATAATAACAGTAATGATAATGGATGATAATGACAACTGTGACGATGATAAAATTATTGTAATGATAATAACAATACTAATGATAACATTGACGATGATAATAAGAAAAAAAAAATAATAAAAAAATAATGGCAAAATAATGATAATGATAAGGATAATCATGATATGATATCATTGTCATTATCTTTACCATTATCATCGTTGTAGTTGTAGTTATCACTACTGTAAGGTGGCCAGATGCTGCATCTCGCGCTCTCCGCGAGCAGGCGCGCTCTCTGCTCTCCCGTTCTGGCTGTCCTGGCCGGAGGACTGGACGTTGCCTGTCGCCTGTTTCTTTTTTTTTAATTTATTATCTTTCATTTTATTTGTTCGTCATTTTATATTAGTTTCCCTTTTAACTGAAGTTTTCTGTAATTACTTTTATTTTATTTTTATGTTACGAGACCTCTTATTGAATGGTTTTATTTGTCACCAAGTTTTATTTTTTGTATTTTAATACTTCATGAACTTTTATGGTCTCAATGTTTCTTTGATTTTATTTTAAACTTTAGGGGAAACGTTTTATGCTTATCATCTTTGCTTCGTTTTATTTATTTTAGATTTTAGGTTATGCTTTTATGATTTTAGGGGTTTTGTTTTATATTTATACCTTCTTTTTATGGTATCTTTTTATTCATATTTGTACATTTATCAATTTATTAAGATGTATGCCTCTGACATCACCGAGGCAATGTTTACCATGTTTTAAAACAATAAAGCAGAGACGGTCAGACAGTCAACGAGGGTGTTTCCTTTATCCCAGTATGTGTCGCCATTTTTGGATATTCTGTGTCGAGCCAAGGAAGTGAACAACGGGGATACGATCACGAAGACAAGAGTTAAGTACTGAAGTGCCTGACATTCTTTGCTTAGGAGCTGGACGTGATCTAAAAGAACATTTTTATTAAATCTGATCAGACCTTTTTAGTGAACTTGGCTGGATTCCTTTTACCTAGTCTTTTTATACTTTGTGGTAGGAAGTCTGTGTTTTTTTCATTTTAGTACACCAGACTGTTGTTTTCTTTTCTGCCGTATTTAGATTTTGTCAATTTTTAAGCCTTCAGCAGTGGCGTCAGATTTGTTGATCTAGCCTTTGTTTTTATCGGTAAGCCTTCTGCCAGATACTCCACTCGGGAGTATCTTTTCTTTAGTTTTAGTATACGGCAGATTTAATCATTTTAAGTGCCTTCTGCACATGTTTTGCCATTTTATATTTTACTAGTATTTTTCAATTAGTTTTAGAATTTTGTTTTATTAGGCTGAGCATCAGAAAGAGATTGTCACGCTGGAATACACCCATTTAACTGATTCAAACTCCCTCCCCCACGCTACCACTTTCAGGGGTTTTGAATTGACAGGGGTTAGCCAGGCCCTTAGCGCTTGTTTCCCTGGCCAGCATCAAGGGAGGGCAAATAAGTTTTCACTTTTGACTTGATGAACTGGGACGGGGCCCCTGGGTTAACACGGACATCACACTACACTACTATCATCATCGTTATTAATTCTTTGGTTATGATCCACTATCCCTATTTTTTCATCATCCTTATTATTGCTATCATTATTATTGTTACCACTATCATCAATATCATTATCATCATAATTATCATAAGATTAATATCATCAATCATTATCGTTTTTTTTTATCACAATAGTTATTGTTACTGTCATCATTATTGGCAAAATCCAATCCGTCACGACTGAGTGCAACTTGTACCTTGCATTCGGTTTCTCTTAATGTATTTCACTTCCCGCGATGTAAACAAAATGTAAACAAAACAACGCTGGGAAATATAGGAAAAACGAAAATGCCCAAAACTTTCTTGCTATATTGTTTCTTTAGGACGTAAACAAGAAGGAATAAAGGGAATAAGCCTTCGATGAATTCATGTTTTCTGTATTTCCCTTCGTTGTTTTGTTCATAATTAGTTCAGCATTCATGCCAAAGGTTTTTCTTGTTTTTGGAAATCAGTAAAAGCCTTGCTGTTCACTGCAATTGCATCCAGGGTCAGTCTGGGAGCCAAAACCGCCCGGGCAAGTGGGCCTGGAAATGTAGATTATTTCTGGTGAAAGCTGCGAGCCTCCGAGAATAGTTTTTAAAATTCATCAATTAAGGGAAATTTTCCGGTCACATGAAATTAGTATTCAAACATATTCTAA
>NW_028234436.1:5890793-5893293 GCF_977035675.1 Penaeus japonicus
GCCCACGTGTTTGCCATGCGAGGCGCCCCTGTGCGCTGGGAGACGGGAGTCCTGGAGATTGAGTGATGCCGTGTATGAGTACGCCCTGCGGCTAGCAACACACTTCTTTGGTCCTCTATTCCAGCAAGACGGGTGGCCTGGTCTTGGCTCGATTAGGTCAATCGGTTGGTCTCTCTTTTGAGCTAGGCTAGGGTCAAGCAGCTTCTGTCTTGCAGGCAATCGCATGTACTAACGAATGCTATCAATGCGAGGCAGGGGTTGTGTATATCCTCCTACCACCCCTGTGGCTTCTGAGCATGATCTCAGTGCACAGCTTCCCCTTGTTGGACTCCGTGGTGGGTGGGGGCGTGGGAGGATGAATTGAACGCTTTACTTTATGGCATCTTACAATAAAAAAAACCCTGACTGACCCCCACGTTAACGAACCTGGAACGAAGATGACCAAGGCTGACATCTTGGAACCTTTTAAGGTCCTTGGTGACAAAAGTCGAAAGTTGGGAAAGGCTCTGTCGTCGGTTCAGAGAAAGCCTACCCAAGAGCCTCAGGCTGGACCCTCCAAACCAGCCCTTGGCACGGACAAGTCTCTGGCGTCGGTCCAGAAGACGAGTCAAACCAAAAATGGAAGCCAGACAGGACCCTCCAAGCCTGCTGGCCCTACTGCCAAAATTCCGGCGTCGGTTCGGAAGGCAGGCATTAAGCGTCCTCGGCCGGCTACAGACTCGGAGGGCGAGTCTGTAGCCCCGAGTCGGTTCCCCCAGTTTAGGGTTCCCCCTAGGATTCGACAACGCTTATCAGATGGTATGGGCTCTGGAATCCCAGAGGCAGTGCTGTCTGACGATTAGAATTGCCACAGACCAAGGCATGATAATCATCCCTAAGGACCAGGCCACTCTCACCTTCCTCCAGGAGACTGACAAGCTCCAGGACAGGCGGAAGGTGAGTTTGGCGGCCCTGACTTCTGATGAGCGGAAGTCCAAGATGGTGCTTCTTGGCTTCCCTCAGATGTATGACCTTGAGGTCATCACCGCCCATCCCAAGGTGGTGGGAGCTTCCCGACTCTCCAAATGGAAGCACCCAACCAGGCAAGTCCTGGTCCCCTTGAAGGGAGCCCCAGTTGCGTCCTTGGACCTAGGTAATTGGGGCTCCTACAACCTCAGGACATATGTCCCTGACCCACTCCGTTGCTTCACGTGTCAGAAGTACGGACACCACCAGGCCACTTGCTCTGCAAAGCCGAAGTGTGGTGTCTGTAGTCAGGCACACAGTACGGAGGTGTGCCTCGAAGCACACAAAGACGGCAAGCGGGACACTACTGCCAAGTGTCCCAACTGCCACAAAAAGCACCACGCCTGGAGCCTCGGATGTTCCGTCAGGAAAGAGGCTCTTCGGCGGCAAGAGGTCATTGCAAAACGACCAGACTTTGTTCCTTGCCCCTCCAGGCACCTATGTCTGGGGGCAGAACAAAGGGGTAAGGGCTCCCCCCCCCCCTCCTAAGAGGAAGGAAGCACCGCCCAAAACAAAACCACCACCGGACACCTTCAACACAAAGGAGTTTCCGGCCCTGGTGGATGTTCCAAGACGGAAACAGACCCGGAAGGGGTCTGGGAACACACCAAAGGCCACCCCAAGAGCGGAGAGTCAAACTCTGTTTACAGAGAATGACTTGGCTATTTATCTATTTATCTGTCTATCTATCTATCTAACTATCTATCTATCTATCTATCTATACATATATATATATATTTATATATTTAAATATATATATATATATATATATATATATATATATATATATATATATATATATATATATATGTGTGTGCGTGTGTGTGTGTGTGTGTGTGTGTGTGTGTGTGTGTATGTATGTCTCTTTATCTAAATATATTAAAATAAGTAAATGAATATATAGATGAATAATATATATATATATATATATATATATATATATATATATATATATATATATATATATAATGTACGTGTATATATATGTATGTATATATATTATATATATACATATATACATATATATATATAAATATATATATATACAGATATATATATATACATGTATATACATATATATACATATATATATACATATATATATATATATGTATATATATAAATGTATATATATATATATATGTATATATATATATATATGTATATATATGTATGTATACATATGTATATATATGTATATCAGTTACACCAAAAAAGAGAGAAGAAAGGGTAAACTAATGTAATTTATATCTTTATAATGATATATTATCATACCATATTTGTATATATATATGTATATATAAATATATATAGATATGAAGATATATATGTGTGTGTGTATGTATGTGTATGTGTTCAGGTTTCTCGGTCACGAGAGGCCATTACAGGTCTGTTCAGTGAGATCGCTGGCTCTCGACTGGAGAGAGACTGTTCAAAATTGTTTAACAAAGTTTCTGACAATTCTTGCAGGTAATGGGTTCACTATTTTCCTGGG
>NW_028234436.1:5900793-5920793 GCF_977035675.1 Penaeus japonicus
TGTGTGGTGTGAGGCTGGCGTTTATCGGTGAGTGTGTGTGGTGTGACGTAGTGTGTATTAGTGATTTATGTGTGTGTCGTGTGAGTGAGTGAGTGTGTGGTGTTTGCAGATAGTTGTGGGTGGGTGGGGTGGTGGTGGGGGGGGCGGTTGTGTGGGGGGGGGAGGGAGTCGTTTGTGTGTGTGAGTGTGTTTTTTGTGAGTGTGTGTGAGTGTGCTAGTTGTTTGAGTGTGTGTGTGAGTGTTGGGTTTGTGTGTTACGTGTGTGTGTCTGTTTGTTTTGTGAGGAGAGCTGTGTTGTGAGTTGTGTGTGGAGAGTGTGCTGTGTGGGGAGAGTGTGAGTCTGAGTGATTGAGTGTGAGTGTTTGTGTTTGTGTGTGTGCTGTGTGAGATTGATGTGTGTGGAGAGTTGTGAGTGTGTGTTTGTGGAGTTGCGATGGTGTTGGTGTTGGTTGAATCACGTGTGAGTGGCTGTGTGTGAGGGGGGTGAGAGTGTTTGTGTGAGTGAGACGTGTGTGTGTGTGAGTGACGTGTGTTAGAGAGGAGTTGATGTGGGGTGAGTGTGAGTCTAAGTGGGAGGGTGGGTGTGTGTGTTGTGTGTGAGTCGAGAGACGAGTGTGTGTTGCGTAGTGTGTGTGTCTTGATGGGTGATGTGTCTGTGAGAGTGGAGAGTGTTGTGTTTGTGATGAGGTCTGTGAGAAGTAGTGTGCTGTGTGATGTGTGATTGATGGAGAGGGAGTGTGGATGGCGTGGTGTGTGTGTGATTAGTGTTTGTTTATGTAGTGTGAGATTGTGTGAGTTTGATTGATTAGAGAGTGAGTTGATTGTTAGGAGTGGAGATGTTCAGTGTTCTAGATTGTTGGGGGGGTGGTGGGGGGGGGGTGGTGGGTGTGTGGGGGGGGGGGGGTGTGGGGGTGTTTGTGGGGTGTGTGGTCAGTCGTTGTGAGAGATATTTAGAGTGAGTTTAGAGATTTTGTGAGCAGTGTGTGTGTGTTTTAGTGAGGGTTGCATAGTGGTTGTGAGTGTGTGAGTGTGTGGGTGACGTGTGTGTGTGAGTGCATCAGTGTGTGGGTGGGTGTTGAGTGGGTGGGTGTGTTGTGAGTGTTATGGGGGTTGGGTGTTTGTGAGTTGAGAGTGGTGTCTTTGTGATGTGTGGAGTGTGTGTGGATTGTGTGTGTGTGGTGTGTGATTGCTCCAGAGAGTGTGAGTGATTGTTGTGAGAGAGTGATTGGATAGTGAGATGTGATGTGTAGTTTGTGATTGATGATTTTGTAGATTCTGTGTTAGTGAGTGAGTGTGTGTTGTGTTTGAGAGTGTTTGATGTTTGTCGTTGAGTCGGGGGAGGGGGGGCGTGGGGGTGGTGGTGGGGTGGGGGGTGGGTGGGCCGGGGGGGGTGGGGTGGGGACGGCTGTCAGTGTGTGAGAGTGATGTGTGAGTGTGTGTCGAGTGTGTCAGTGTGTGTGTGTGTGAGTGTGCTCATGTGACTCAGTGACGGTGTGAGAGTGAGTGCTGTGTTTGGTCTCAGTGATTGTGGTTTGTGTGGTTGTGTGAGTGTGCTGTGTGTGTGGGTTATAGATTGGGGAGTTGGGTGTTTGCTGTGTGAGTTTATTGCAGTGTTGTTTGTGTGGTGTGTGAGTGAGGAGTTTTTCGTTGTTTGAGTGGTGAGAGTGAGAGTGTGTGGAGTGAGGTGTGAGTGTGGGTGGGGAGTGGTTGTTTTAGTGAGGGATGAGTGTGTGGGGGTGTGTTGTGTTAGTGTGTGTGTGTGTTTTTGTGTGTGAGTGTCCTCTTGTTGGTGGGTTTGTTAGTGTGTTGTAGTGTTTGTGTGTGTGTGTGTGTGTGAGTGGGTGTGGTGTGTGTGTAGGAGTGCTGCTGTGTGGCGTGTCGGTCGTGTGTGTGAGGCGTGTGTGTCTGTCTGTGTTTTCTGTGTGTGTGATCTGTGTTAGTGTTTGTTGTGCTGTGAGTGTTTGTTTGAGTGGGGGTGTGTGGTTGTGTGTGTGAGTGAGTGAGTGTCAGTGTGAGTTAGTGTGTGATTTTGTGTGTGGAGCTGAGGGAGTGGTGAGTTGTGTGTGAGAGTTTGTGTGTTGTGTGAGACGTCATAGTGTATCCGGTTTGTAGTGAGGTTGGATGAGTGTCAGAGTTAGTGTGTTGTGTGAGTAGTGTTCTTAGTGTGTTGTGTTGTTGTGAGACTGGGTGTGTTACTTGTGTGTCCTGTCTCTTAACTTTCTCACATATATAATCGGAAGGTAGTTTGGGAGTGTGTGTGTTATTGTGATAGAGTTCGATGTGTTGGTGTGTGAGAACTGTGGGAGGCAGTGATAGAGGTGAGTGAGTGAGAGTGATCGTGTGAGTGAGTGGAACTTTTAGTGTGTGTTTTTTTGAGAGGGTGTGAGGCTGAGATGTTTTGAGTGCCGAGTGTGTGATGTTGTGTGTTTGTGTGATGTGAGTTTTTTTGTGTTCAGTGTGTGTGTGGGGATAGTTATTGACGTTTTTGTGGGTGATTGATTGAGTTGTGAGATGGTGGCAGTCCACCTCCCCCCCCCCCCCCAACCCACCACCAAAACCCCCTTGTGACGTGCTCGGTGGTGATAGGTGGTAGATTGAGAGTATGTGATTTAGTGAGCGTGATGAGATTTGGAGTTTGTGTGAGTGGTGTAGAGGTCCGGAGTGTTGTGTGAGTGAGAGTGTGTGTGTGTGTAGTGTGAGTGTTTGTTGTGTGTATAGAGGTTGAGTGTAAGTGTTGTAGGAGTGTGCGTGTGTGAGTTTGTGTATTGGGTGTGTGTGTTTGTGTGTGTGTGTGTGTGTGAGTGGGTGTGTGTGGTCTGTTTGTGAGTGAGTGAGGAGATTGAGTGTGTGCACGCAATGAGTTGTGTTTTGTCGTTTTAGTGAGTTTGTTAGAGTCTAGTTTGTGATGTAGAGGTGACTTGGGTGTGAGTGTGGTGAGTGTGTGGGTGTGTGTGAAAGTTTGAGAGTGAGTGTTTAGAGTGTGTGGGGTGTTGCTGTGTGTGGTGTGGTGTGTGTGTGTGTGTGGTGTGTGAGGGTGGGGGTGGGTGTGTGTGTGTGTGGAGTGTGTTAGTGAGTGTGAGTGTGAGTTTGTGAGTGTGTGAGTGTGTGTGTGTGTGAGTGTTTCGCTGGTGGGTGTGTGAGGTCATGTGTCTTTGGTGTGTGTGGGTGTGCTGAGTGTGTAGTTGTGTGTGCTGTGCTGTGGTGTGTTTGTGTGTGTGTAAGTGTGTGTGTGACTGAGTGAGTGTGTATGTGTGTGTGTGTGTAAGTGTGTGTGTGTGGGGGTGTGTGTTGGAGTGTGTTTGTGGGTGTGTGAGTGAGTGTGTGTGTGTGGTGTGAGGGTGTGTGTGTGTGTTTGTGTCATGGTTTGTGTGTGTGTGATAGTGCGGTGTGTGTGTGTGTGTGTGTTTGTTTCCGATTGGTTTGTGTGTGTGTGTGTGTGTGCAGAGTGTGTGATTGCTGTAGTGTCGTGTGTGTGTGAGAGTGCGTTGGGTGTGGGTGTGTTATTGAGAGGGTTTGTGTTGGGCGAGTGGGTGGGTGTGTGTGTCGTGTGAGAGTGTGTGCGTGTGTGTGTGAGTGTGTGTGTGTGTTAATGAAGTTTGCGTGTGTGTGTGTGTGCAAGTGTGTGTGTGTGTGGTAGAGTGTGTGTGTAGGAGTGTGTGTGTGTATAGTGAGTGTGGAGTGATGTGGAGTGGTGTGTGTGTCAAAGAGTGGTTCTGATGTTTGTGTGAGTGTTTGTGTGTGTGAGTAGTGTGTGTGTGTAGAGTGTTTGTGTGGTTTGTGAGAGAGTGGGAGTGTGTGTGTGTAATTTGTGTGGGTGTGGTGTTTTTTTGTGGGGTGGGTTGGTGGTGTGAGGTGGTGGGTTTGTTTTTTATTTGAGGTTTAGTAGTGTTTGGAGGAGGACGTTTAAGGTTGTTTGGTGGTTATGAGTTTTTTTAATTTTAGTTTGGTTTTTTTTAATTTTCAAGGGGTTTTAATTTTTAAGGGTTTGTTTTTTGTGAGGTTTTAAAAGTTTTAAACTTTACTTTTCGATTAAAAGTTAAATTAAAAATTTTTTTTTAAAATTTTTTAAAATTTAAAAAATTTCTATATATTTATTTTTATAATAATATATATATATATAAATTTAAAATATTTTATATCTATATGTATTTATATATTTATTTATATTTATCATATTATATTTTATTATATATAATACAATATATTTAAATATATTATATATTTTATTATAATAAATATATATATATATAATATGTATATAATAGATTATCATATTTTATATATATATATATATATATATTTATAATAATTTTATTTATATATATAAAATATATATAATAAAACAAAGAAAAGAAAAACCCTTAATTATATATTTATATTTATCTATATATATATATATATTTTTATATATTTTATATTATATATTTTTTTTTATATATATTTTTATATAAATACTTATATATATATATCTAAATATATATTATAAAATATGTATGTAATATATATTTCTATAAATATATTAAATTTTTATTATATTTTTAAATATATATATTTTTATATATATATATAAATATAATATATATTTGTATATTATACTATATATTATTATTCATTTTTTATATATATTAATTTATATATATTTTTAGATATAAAGATTTTTACTATTATATTTATATAATATATATATAATATATTATATATATTTTATTTATATATTTTTATTTATTATATATCTAATTAATTTTTTCTATATATATTTCTATATATATATATTATATATATTTTTTATATATATTACTTAAAAATATATATATTTATATTTTTTTAATATTTATTTATAATTTTATATATATATATAATAAATATAAATATTATATATAATATATTTTTATATTGATATATATTATATAAAATTTTTTTTGTAATATTTTTTATATACATTTATTTATTATATTATATATATATTATATATATAAATTATATATATATATATATATATTTTTTATATATTTATATATATATTTTTATAATTATATATTTTATATATATATTTTATATTATATCAATTTATATACATAAGTATTTTTATGTATATATATAAATTATTATTATATTTATATATAAAATATATATTATATTTTAATTTATATATATTATTTTATATATTTTATATATATAATAATATTTTGTATATATATATTTTATATATATAATATTATATATATTATATATATATATATATAAAATAAATTTACATTATACATTTTATATATAGATATATGTATATTTATATATATATATTATATTTTTATTATTAAATTATATATATATATTTATACATTAATACAATAACATACATATTTATATAAATTATAATATATATATATTATATATATTTATAATTTATTTATCTTTATTTATTATAATATACATATATAATATAAATTTTATATATATTATATTATATATATTATTTTAAATATTATATATATATTTTTAAATATTATATATATATTTTTATATATATATATATATATATTTATATATATATTTTATATATAGAATTATATATTTAATATTTATATATGTATATCAATTATTTTATTATATATTTTATATATATCTATATATATATATGTTATTAATATATATATATTTATATATATATATATAAATATATATATATTATTATTATTATATAGTAATATACATATTTTTAATATGTAATATATTATCTTATTATAAATAATATATATATAATATTATATATATATTATTTTATATTAATATATATATTTAATTATTTATATACTATTATACATATCAAATTTATATAAAATATATATATATATATATATATATACTATATATATTTAATATAGATATATTTAATATATTACATATTACATATATACAACTTCACCACACACACAACATCACACATACAACACACACATTACACAGCACACACATATACATATATATATATATTATATATATATATTATTTATATATATTATATATATATATATGTATTATATATTATTTAATTACTATATATATATTATATATATATATATTATATATATATATATATATATGTATATAAATGTATACACACACAACAACACACACATAACACAAAAAAATATTTTATATTATCTATTATATATATATATATATATATATTTATCTATATCATCTCATCATCGCCTGTATCAATCACTTTTGGTAGGCCTCTCTCATTCTTTTCCAGTCTTCGGCTTGGTCCTCTGATTTCCGGTTTACTCCTGCGAATTTTGCTTTTTATCCCGCAATTTTTCTTTGGTCTTGCCTGGGTCTTTTTGTGTCGTTTTTTATCCATTTGTGTTTTTTTGTCCACCGGGTTATGTCTCGATATATGGTCCAGCCCACTGCCACCTTTTTTTTTTAATTTGGTCTTGGTTTATCCTTCTTTTGTTTGCTGCCGATCCATGTGCCCTTTTTGTTTTTATAAGTAACTCCTAGCGTTTACCCTTTTTCCATTCTTCTTTGGGCGTCAATTTTTCCTTCGAGTCCCTTGGGTCGTAGCCAATGTCCGGGATCCATTGTCATGAGGGGAGAGGAAGCATTGGTCAAAAATCTTTCTCTTTAGACATTGGGGGCAGCCCAAAAAACTGGGTGGGTTTGTGTGGTGTGTGTGTGGTGTGGTGTTGTGTTTGTGTGTGTGTGTGTGTGTGTGTGTGTGTGTGTGTGTGTGTGTGTGTTTGGGGGGGGGGGGGGGGGGGGGGGGGGGGTGGGGGGGGGGTGGGTGTGGGTGTGGTGGGTGTGGGTGGTGTTGTGTGTGGTGGGGTTTGGGGGTGTGGTGGGGGGGTGTTGTGTGTGGGGTTGTTGTTTGGGGGTGTGTGTGTGTTGTGTTGGAGTTGTGTGATGTGTGTTTTTGTGTGTGTGTTGTGTGGGTTTTGTGTGGGTGGTGGGTTTGGGGGGTGGGGTGTGTTGTTGTGGGTGGTGTGGGGGTGTGTTGTGGTGTGTGTGTGTTGGTGTTGGTTGGTGTTGGGGTGTTGTGTGTGTGTTGTGTGGTGGGTGTGGTGTGTTTTTGTGTGTGTGGTGTTGTGGGTGTGTGGGGTGTGTTTGTGTGTGTGGTGTGTGTTTATGTATTGTGGTGTATGTGGGTGGGGGGTGTGTGTGTGTGTGTTGTGTGTGTGTGTGTAGTGTTGGGGTGGGGTGTGTGGGGTGGTGTGGGTGTGGGTGGTGGGTGTGTGTTGTGTGTGGGTGTGTGGTGTGTGTTGTGTTGTTTTGGGGTGGTGGTTGTGTGTGGGGTTTTGTTTTTGTGTGGTGTGTGGTGGGTGTGTAGGTGTGGGTGTGTGTTTGTGGTGTGTGGGTGTGTTGTGTGTTGTGGGTGTGTGTGTGTGTTGTGTGGGTGTTTGTGTTGTGGGTGTGGTGGTGTGATTGTGTTGGTGGTGTGTGTGTGTGTGTTGTGTGTGGGTGTTGGTGTGTGTGTGTGGTCTGTATGTGTGTGTGTGTTGTGTGTGTTTTGTGTGTTTTGGGGTGGTGTGGTTGTGTGTGTGTGTGGGGGGTGTGTGTGTGTGGGGGGTGTGGTGTGGGTGTTGTTGTGGTTTGGGGTTGGTTGTGGTGTGTGTGGTGTGTTTGTGGTGTGTGTGTGGGTGTGGGTTTTTGGGGTGTTGTGTGTTGGTGTGTGTTTGGGTGTTGTGTGTGTGTGTGTGGGGGTGGGGTTGGTGTGTGTGTGGGTGTATGTGGGTTTGGGTGGTGTGTTTGGGGGGTTGGGTGTGGTGTGTGTGTGTTGTGGGTGGGGTGTGGGGGGGTGTGTTTTTGGGGTTGTGTGTGTTGTGTGTGTTGAGTGGTGTGGTGTGTGTGGTTGTGTGTGTTGTGTGTTTGTGTGTTGTGTGTTTGTGTTTGGTGTTGTGTTGTTGTGTGTGTGTGGGTGTGTGTGTGTGGGTTTGTGTATGTGTGGTGTTGTGGTTGTTGTGGGTGTGTGTGGGGGGGTGGGGTGTGGTGGTTGGTGTGTGTGATGTGTGTTGTGGGTTGTGGGTGTGTGGTTGTGTGGTTGGGTGTTGTGTGTGTGTGTTGGTGTGTGTGGGTTGTGTTGTGTGTGTGTGGGTGTGGTGTGGTGTGGTTTGGTGTGTGGTGTGTTGGGTGTGTGTGTATTGGTGGTTGGGGTGTTGTGTGTTGTTTGTGTGTTGGGTGGTATGTTTGTGGTGGTTTTGGGTTGTGTGGGTGGTGTTGTGTGTGGGTGTGTGGGTGTTGGTTTGGTTTGGGTGGTGGGGTGTTGTGTGTGGTGTTGTGTTGTGTGTGTGTGGGTTGTGTGTTGTATGGTGTTGTGTTGTGTGGGTGTGTGTGTTTGTGTGTTTGTGTGTTGGTGTGGTGTTGTGTGTGTGTGGTAGTGGGTTTGTGTGGGTGGTGTGTGTTTGTGTTTATTGGGTGTTGTGGGTGTGTTTGTGTTGTTTGTTGTGTGGTGTCTCTGGTGTGTGTGTTGTGTGTTGTGAGTGGTGTCTGTGGTGTGTGTGTTGTGTGTGGTGTCTGTGGTGTGTGTGTGGTGTGTGTTGTGTGTGTTGAATGTTGTGAGGTGTGGTGGGTTGTGTGGTGTGTGTGTGTGTGTTGTTGGTGTGGTGTTTGTGTGTTTGTGTGTGTGTGTTGTGTGTGTTGTGTGTTGTTTGTGTTGTGTGTGTGTGTGGGTGGGTGGGTGTGGTTGTGGGGAGTGTTGTGGGTGTTGTGTTGTGTGGTTGTGTGTTGTGTGTGGGTGTGTTTTTGTGTGTGTTTGTGTGTGTGGGTGTTGTTGTGGGGTGTGTGTGTGTGTGTTGTGTTGTGTAGTGTGTGGTGTGTGTTTGTGTGGTGTGTGTGTGTGTAGATTGTGTTGGTGTGTGTGTGTGTGTGTGTGGAGTGGGTGTGGGTGTGTGTGGTGTGGGTGTGTGTGGGTGTGTTGTGTTGTGTGTGTGTGTGTGTTGTTTGTGTGTTGTTTGTGTGTGTTGTGTGTGTGGTGTGTGTGATTGGGTGTGGGTGTTTGTGTTGGTGTGTGTGTTGTGTGTGGGGGGTTGTTTGTGTGTTGTGTGTGTGTGGTTGTGTGGTTGTTTGTGTGGGTGTTGGTTTTGTGTGTGTGGTTGTGTGTTGTGTGGTGTGTTTGTGTGAGTGTGTGTGAGGTGTGTGTGTGTAGGTGTGTGTGTTTGATGTGTTTTTGGGTGTGTGTGTTGTGGTTTGGGGTGTATGTATTTGTGTTTGGTGGTGTTTTTTGGGGTTGTTGTGTGTTGGTGTTTTTTTGTGTTTTGTGGTGTGTTTAATGTGTGTGAATTTTTGGGAAAGTGAGAAGGTGTGTTGTTGTGTTTTGGTGTATTGTGTTTTTGTTGTATGGAAGGTTGTGTTTTGACGTGTGAAGTTGTGTTTTTAGTGTTTGGTGTGGATATTGTGGTTATTATGTCTTGTGATGGTGGTTTGTCGTGGTTGTGTTTGGTTTGGGTGTGGTGTGTTAGTTTAAGGTTTTTTGTTTATTTTGTTTTTGGGTTTGTGTTTGGTGGTGTTTGTGTGTGTGGTTTTGATGATTTTATGTATTGTAAATTTATACATGTAAGAGTTATTTCTATATATATATAAGGTTATATAGGTGGATATTTTATATATATATCTATTTATTGTGTATAGTGTTATCATATATATAGGCTTTATTATAACGGGTGTGATATTTATATATTTGATTACTTGTATATATATGTTATGGATAGTTTATTTTGATGTATCATGGGGAGGGGGGGGTGGGTTAGTATAAGTTGGGATATATATTATATGTTATATAATTATATGCATTTTAATAGTATATATATATTGATATATACTTTATTATTTTTGGTATGGTATGTTGTGGTATATTTTATGTTTTTGTTGTGTTTGGTAGTGTGCGGTGATATGGATTGTGTTGATATACATAATTTGATGTTGATTATTTTATAATTATTTATATATATATATGTTATATGGGTGTGTATTGGTATATATATTTGTGTTTGAGTATATTTATCAAAATATTTTTATATATATATAAGTGGGTTACTATAATATATATTATATATGTCTTTATATATATATTATATTTCATATATATACTATATATATTTGATATATATTATATATGATGTATAATACTATGAATAAAATACATTACACACTCAACACATACCACATAACACACAAACATATATTACACACCGCACACAAAATCATAGATATTATATATTACTATATATATTATATATATTATATATATATATAATTATATATATATTATATGTATATTATGTATATATAGATAGTATAAGTATATATTTATATATATATATATATATATATCAAATTATAGTATATACTTATATTATTGATATGTATATTTATGACTGTATAATGTTTATATATATATATAATAGTATGTGATACTATATATATTATGATATATATATATATATATATATTTTAAAATGAATTATATATTCGATATTATTATATTTGTATAAAAGGTAGTAGGTATAAGTTAAATATATATATAACTTAAATAAGTTGAATAACGTTATATATAGTATATATATAATATTTATCTCAACATTAACTCTATATATATATGTTACATAATATATATTATATGTTATATCATGATATATCAAAACTATATATAGTTATATATAAATATATAATTAAAAATATCTATTATTAGTCTATACTATACTATATTAGTCATACTCAATCACATAAAGTTAGGCTCCTCCATCGGTGATGGTTGATCTACTATATATAATATATATTATCATTATAATAACCATAATTAATATATATATATATAACATTACTATATACCTATATGTATATAATGTATTTAACATATATATATATATAATAAATATATATAATATGTATATATATAAATATATTCGTATAATATATATAAATTATATGTAATATATCATATAATCTTCTAATATATATATACAAATGATTATTACAATATATATATATATATATAGTATATATATATATATTAAATATTAATATATAATACACACACCACACACACACACACAACACAAAATACGTAATATATAAATGTAATATATATATATATATATATATATCAGTATATATATATCATATATATATACGATATCATATATGATTAATACAGTAATTATAATATATATATATATATATATATATTATATATATATTATTACATATATAGTATATATATATATGCAAATATCATATAGATCATATTATAATCAATATTATATATATATATATTATATATATATATAGTACCGTGGATGTATAATATTATATATCACACTGCTTTTTTCTATACTTATATATACAACTAAATATATACTAATATATAATTATTTATATAGGTATATTATAACTATATTATATTATAATATATTAACCTAAGATACACAGACACCCCCCGCCCCCCCCCCCCACACACACTCACCCAATATATAGATATTTAGTATGAATATGATACTTGTGTCTAATCATATATTATATGTGATATATTTATATATTTACTATGGTATTACATATAGTGTTATTAACTATATGCTATATATATATCATATATATATTATATATATATATATTATATATATATAGTGCTTATATATATATAAGATATATATTATATATATTATATATTATATATATATATATAAATAAAGATATATATCTATATCATATATGAGATATGTATATATAGTAGATATATATATTATATATATATATATAATTATATTTATATATATATATATATATATATAGTAAAGATGATAGTACTATCATACTAAATACTGATATGTTACATACATACTATTCATTAACATAATATATATATTGATGTATATATATGAATAGGATATATATAGATATATTTAATTATATGTATTATGAGGTATTAATATAGGGTTTATTTTTTTATATCTCGTTGATGATATATAACTATCCTATCTATGGATTGTGTATGCTATTATATATATCTATCTATCTATCAATCTATCTATCTCTCTCTGCTCTTTTTCTCGCTCTTCTCTCTTTATCATCCCTCCTGTCTCTCTTTTCCTCTATAAATATATGCTATATATATTAGGATATATTTATAGTATATATAATTATATATAATTAGTATATAGGTACAGTGTTGTGAGAGTGAGTTGGTCTATATATGTTATATATATAATATATATATGGAGGTATATATAGTATATTTTATATATTATATATATTTACGCTTATACATATTGTTAAATTAGTACGTTTTTTGTAATATATATATATATATATTATATATAATATAGTATAAGTCCATACATATTTTAATGATTATATATATATATATATATATATATATATACTATGAGTAGTATAGTTGGCACTTGGTAATATTATATATAATCAGTCATGTGTGGTGTCATATCTGAAGTGCACTGTTAATGATATTAATAGGTCTTATATATATGTTATATATATGTATATGATACTATATTATGCATATATATATATATATATATTATATATATATATATATATATATATATATATTTCATATTGGGTTGGATATATGATATGCTGTGTCGTGAGGTTTGTGCTTTATGTGTGTGTAGTGACATTGTGTGACACATACTACAAGATTACTTATGTATATATGTAATTTTATATATATATGTTATATATATAATAATATATATATATATATATAGAATATATATAATCATCAATATATGTATATGCGACTTAAACAAATCAGTCACACACACACACATCGACACACCACACTAGCACACACACACACACAGAAAACGATTAATCGATGAGGACTTTGCACACTCACAGAGCGCTTACATTGGATATACAAATGATTTCATGCCAGGACAATAAGGTATGTAGGAAATGACTAAATGTCATTTAGATAAGCTCATGTTTAAGGCTTTAATTTTCATAACTGTTTTTTCATTCATTTGTTGCATTCAAAAATATGGGTTTACCTTTTTGCGAGATTGCCAGTTAAACATTTAGTATCTATTCATTTGAAAGGGATTAGGGAAGTTTTAATTGTTTATTGTTTTGCATTAAAAGTGCTTAAAGGAACTTCATTAGTTTAGCAAGAATATCTTTTGACTGTTAGGGGATTATGGCCGCCTGGATGTTACGTAAGTCTTGCTTTATTGTTTCAATAGCTGTGTGTGTGTTTGTGTGTTTGTTTGTGTGTGTATGTGTGTGTGTGCGTATGTGTGTGTGTGTATGCGAGTGCATGTGCGTGTGTGTGTGCGTGTGCGTGTATGTGGGTATGTGTGTTCTTATATATACATATGGTACCTATCATACCCTGTTGTATGTATGCGTGTGGCGTGTTCTCTGTCCTATCAGGGGTATCCATCTTTATTCATCCATCGATCTATATATGTATCTGTTTGTCTGTCAAGCTTCCTGTCTATATATCTGCCTTTCTATCTATATTTCCATCTATCTAATCACACACACACACAGACACACATAGACACACACACACACAAAACCCATCATTAATGACCCTCCGTAGCGGGGGTGCCACCATCCGAGGGCAAATCTAAGGAGGGGGGGAGGGGAAGTATCGGGGGTTCACTTGAGCAAGGAAGAAGCCCAGGTCTGCCTAGTTTTCGGGCAGCAATCAGATGCACAAGTATAGGGTAGCGGGTGGGTGACGCGGGAAACTGGTCTTTTGTGTAGAAACGTTATATCGTTGAGAATATGCCACACTACTCATTGGGAGACACATACGGGCCACAAACACGTGAATAATAATGACACGCGCGATGAAAGATGAGAATGAAAGGAAAATGTCAGTACTAATGATATCAACGGTGATCGAAATAACATAAGCTCCAACACAACTAATAGTAAGAATCGCAAAATAAAAAGATATAGTAAGAATCACAAGATAAAAAAATATAATGATGATATAGAAAATTCAAAGTATTCTAAAGATTCATGTTATGATCAAGATTAGGATATTTAATAGTAATGATGATGATAACAATAATGATGATGATGATTGTAACACACACACACAAACACACACACACACGCACCCACCCACACACACACATACACACACACACACGCACCCACCCACCCACACATACACACACACACACATACACACACACATATATATACATACATATATATATATATATATATATATATATATATATATATATATATATATATTCATATATATATATATATATATATATATATTCATATATATATATATATATTATAATATATATATAATATATATATATATATACTATATATAACCTTGTGTGGCGTGTTCCATCACCGTAGTCTTTGCTATAGAAACTTGATAACAAAAATGTGTTGTTGTTTATTTCTCCCTGACCTGGTGTCCAAGAGGAAACTGAAGTTTTGCGTCTTGTGAAGTCTCTTGCTATTGTGAAAGTTATCCGCGATTTGGCAATCATAACCTTTTCTACACTCATGCACATCAATAAAGGGAGAATATTGCAATGAAACAAACATTTATTCGTACTGTGACTCACCTCATAGTGATAATAAGTTACTAACCTGATATATGATGCAGTATCAATCTTATATGCATTAGATAGCACAGCACTAAATAACCATTAATCCAACAGAGAGAGAGAGATGATGAGAGTAGAGAGGTGGAAGAGAGAGAGAGAGAGAGAAGAGAGAGGAGAGAGAGAGAGAGAGTAGAGAGAGAGACCTGAGGAGAGAGAGAGAGATAGAGAGTAGAGCGAAAGAGAGGAGAGATAGTAGAATAATAGTCGATTAGAGTAGAGAGAGAAGTACGAGTAGAGAGCATAAAAGTAGAGTAGAGTAGAGTAGAGTAGAGTAGAGAGAGAGAGAGAGAGAGAGATAGAGAGAGAGAGAGAGACATAGAGAGAGAGAGAGTAGAAAATGCTTTTTACCATCGAGTTTAGTAGTTTAATTTTTGTTTTCATGCTAATACTTCTCATTTTCCAAATAGATTCCAATCTAGCTAAAGCACTTGTTGCCATTCCTACACGATGTTTAACTTCAATTTCGCTGGTTCCATTTTCTGTTAATGTTGCACCTAGATATTTGAATTCTGACACATGTTCTAGTTGTTCTTCTCTAACATAGACCAGTACGTTTCGATTGATGTTCCTCCCACTGACCAGAATGCATCCTTGTCTAACGCCCACTGTACTTTCGAACCATTCGCTGTAGTTGTTACCTACCATAACTGTTGTTTTCGCATTCTCATATAATTCTTGGATAAGCCTAGTCATACCCTGGTTGATGTTATACTTGGCCATTGTATGCCATAGCGCTTCGTGCCATTCCCCATCGAATGCTTTTTTAAAGTCAATAAAGTTGTGGAAAACATTCTTCTAATGATTTCTCTGACTTTCACCAAGGAGCCTTAAATTAAGAATTTGTTCCACTGTGCTTCGATCTTTTCTAAAGCCAGCTTGTGAATCATCTAGAATTTCTTCAATTCCCGGTTTTATTCTATTTAGGATGATGATGAGTAAGACTTTGCTAGGATGACTTATAAGACTGATTGTGCGATGTTCACTACATTTTTTACTCATTTTCTTTTTTGGGATAGGAATGAGAATGGACTGGGTCCATTGTGTAGGCCATTTACCAGTTTGGAGTATTCGGTTGCACAGAAGATGTAAGGTTTTGATAATGGGATCTCCACCGCACTTAATTAATTCTGCTGGAAGGTTGTCATATCCAGGTGCTTTATTCATTTTCAACTTTATAATCGCTGCCCTTACTTCCGATTCTAAGATGACTGGTTCTGGTTCTCCCTCTGATGTAGCCTCTGCTAATACTGTTCTATCAACTTCTGCTTGATGTTGGTACAACTCGCGGCAGTATTCTTTCCATCTAGCTGTCACTTCGGTGTTATTTGTTAACAGCTGACCGGTTTTATCTTCTATTACATTTGTTCTTCCTGTCTTCATCTTTGTTAAGCTCTTGATTACACTGTAGGCTTTTCTAGAATTGTTTACTGCTAAGCTTTGTTCAATATCCTCAGCTTGTTTTTCAACCCAATTATCTTTTGCTTTGATGATAGCTCTTTTTACCTCCTTGTTTGCCCTTCTATACTGGCCCAGACTTTCATTGTTGGTAAATCTATTTTTCTTTAGTTCTCTTCTTTCTTCACACTTTTGTAGGATTTCTGGTGTTATCCATGGTCTTTTAATTGGTTTGGCTTTTCCTAAAATCTCATTTGCTGTGTTGAAAGTTATATCAGTGAACTGGTCACAGAGCTGCTGTGGTTCTTCATTTGTGAGCAGCAAGAGTGGTGCAAATCTCCCCGCCAGTTCACTTCTATACTTTTCTGCTACTTCCTTGTCTTTCAGCTTTTCCAAGTCAAACTTTATGCGTCTCTGTGAAATCTTCTTCTCTTTAGAGAGTCGCATTCTGAATGTCATCATAACTGGGCCGTGATCACTACCAATATCCGTTTTTTTTAAAGTTCTCGTTTTGGGTCTGTTTATTCCAGCTTGGAATCTTCTGTCCACAAGACTATAATCTATTTGATAATGTGTGACTCCATCTGGTGAATGCCACGTTGTTCTTCTCGATAGTTTATGATTATGGAGAGTATTAGCCACAACTAAGTGATGTCTTTTGGCAAATTCTAGTAGCATTATACCTCTTTCATTTCTTGTTCCTACTCCAAAATCTCCAATAGTTCCTTCCCATCCAGTGCTTTCCTTATATCCGATCTTAGCATTCCAATCCCCTTGTATTATAAGAATATCTCTCTTTGCTTTCTCTTTGATGGTTTGTTCTAGATCTTGGTAGAACCGTTCAATCTCTTCGTCCTCGCTGTCTGATGTTGGTGCATATATCTGAATGATTGTCATATTGCGGGGCTTTCCTTTTAGTCTAATTGCAATTATTCTGTCAGATACAGGTTTACATTCGATCATTGACTTTGCTGTTTCTTTTTCAACCAGCACTCCTACGCCTCTTACATGTTTTTTTTCTCGGCACCGCTGTACCACAACTTGTGTCCATCTTCTGTGCTCGTTTCTCCAATGCCAGTCCAGCTAAGTTCTGAAACTCCCAAAACATTCCAAGAGATGGTAGAGATCTCATTTACCAACACTTCTAGTTTTCCCTCATCTTTTAGTGATCTTACGTTCCAAGTGCCAATGCATATGTTCTTTTTCGCCAGCTGTTGTTCTTTCTCAGTTTGCCCATCAGTAGTCCACTTAACACCGCCACCCCTGTGAGCATCAAGTGACGGCGCGGCCGTTTTTATCCTGGGCCCCGACCGATCCAGTATGGAAATGGGTTTGGTTGTCATTGTCATCAGTGATTCTCCGGCAATTTCCGAATGGTGGTGCCATTCTCCTCTCCATTAGCGCAGTACAGGGGCCAGAAACAGGTTTGCTGAAACTGCCCCCTGCTTTTCTGTAGCAGCCGTTGGCCACTATCTCTTCCGCTTACTACAGATACTAGTGCAGCTGCTGCCCAACACTAGGTCGCAGTACAGGGAATAAAAAAAAAGCAAGATATTTGTCTTGTCCTCTGTTATCCTTAGTCTGCCGTTGGTCAAAGAAGGCTTTTCCGCCAGAAAAAGGAAAACTTGCATCACTGCTGCCTAATGCATGGTGTGGATGGCCGTTTGCTCTCTTTTAGCTCCTCCGCCCTTTGACAGATTTTGTTTTTAGTCCTGCTGGGTGTCCAAACACCCTCCCATAAGATAAGATTCAGCAAGCTGATTTTATCAGATGGGGGAGCCGGTTTAGTCGCCGACCACCCGACCATGAACAGGTAGTACTGGTTTACATGTTCACCAGTAGCATGTTTCTTTGACCTGACCTGACCTCAATGTATATATATATATATATGTATATATATATATATATATATATATATATATATATATATATATATAATTACAATAGTATTAATAATGATAACAAAAAGATAATAACAATAACCATAATCATGATAATGATAATAACAGTAATGATAATAATAATAACAGTAATGATAATGGATGATAATGACAACTGTGACGATGATAAAATTATTGTAATGATAATAACAATACTAATGATAACATTGACGATGATAATAAGAAAAAAAAATAATAAAAAAATAATGGCAAAATAATGATAATGATAAGGATAATCATGATATATCATCATCATTGTCATTATCTTTACCATTATCATCGTTGTAGTTATCACTACTATCATCATCGTTATCAATTCTTTGGTTATGATCAACAGCGATCATGCATACTCATTACTTTGGTTATAATTCATTGCCTTTAGTATTCTAATCGTTGCTCTACGGTTTATATTTTCATCATTATGATGCTGTACTTATTATCATTATGACTAATACTATTATTATCATTATTATTATTATTATTTTCATGGTCATTATTACTACTATCCCTATTTTTTCATCATCCTTATTATTGCTATCATTATTATTGTTACCACTATCATCAATATCATTATCATCATAATTATCATAAGATTAATATCATCAATGTCATTATCGTTTTTTTTTATCACAATAGTTATTGTTACTGTCATCATTATTGGCAAAATCCAATCCGTCACGACTGAGTGCAACTTGTACCTTGCATTCGGTTCCTCTTAATGTATTTCACTTCCCGCGATGTAAACAAAATGTAAACAAAACAACGCTGGGAAATATAGGAAAAACGAAAATGCCCAAAACTTTCTTGCTATATTGTTTCTTTAGGACGTAAACAAGAAGGAATAAAGGGAATAAGCCTTCGATGAATTCATGTTTTCTGTATTTCCCTTCGTTGTTTTGTTCATAATTAGTTCAGCATGAAGCTGCTTCATGCCAAAGGTTTTTCTTGTTTTTGGAAATCAGTAAAAGCCTTGCTGTTCACTGCAATTGCATCCAGGGTCAGTCTGGGAGCCAAAACCGCCCGGGCAAGTGGGCTGGAAATGTAGATTATTTCTGGTGAAAGCTGCGAGCCTCCGAGAATAGTTTTTAAAATTCATCAATTAAGGGAAATTTTCCGGTCACATGAAATTAGTATTCAAACATATTCTAAGGCCAATATCTCACTGGTCTACAATTCGGTCACTGAATTAGCTTAGTTTTCATTGGAATTCATTCAGTAATTATGAATGCAATAAATAAAGTTAAAATCTTATAAGCAATGCAATTTACTTGCATGATGTAAAAAAATAAATAAATAAATAAAAGTATCAGTCAATAATGAATCAATTATTCGATCGAATATGATGTACGTAAGCATATAACGCAAGAATCTTTATTGAAGGACCGGAATGTTATGAAAATTATACTGGTATTCAAATAAATGATATATGCAAAGTATATCATAGACGAAAGCTAGACAGTGCCTTTTAGAAAATATAGAAATCAATAATGATACAATAAATACAGCAAAGCTAATAATGAGATTACAATAGTGACGTATAATTGTCCATGAAAAAAAAAAAACACAAAAAAAAACTGAATATCTCATTTACAGCCATATTAGTTAAGCATATATCAACAGCAACAAACAATACAACCATAGGATGTAGTGATGCTAGGTTACAAAATCATTATTCAAATTATTTAAATATATAATTAGAAATAGGGAAATATCTATATAATTAGGAATAAAATAAAACCAATATTTGAGGGAATGATGCAAATCACAATTTATTGTAATCGGAAAACAAAATTACTGATAAAGGAAATAACTTTTTGACGACAAGATATTAATGATGGCATCATGTTATATACTTATAGGCGTACCTGGACCTGAACTCCTTTCATTTCGATTTCAGTCTGAGTCCAAAATTAAAACTATCAAGATTTAGTTGAGAGAGAGAGAGAGAGAGAGAGAGAGAGAGAGAGAGAGAGAGAGAGAGAGAGAGAGAGAGAGAGAGAGAGAGTATATCGTATTGTCTTCCCAACATCATATTTCAAGGGGAAAATGTAAA
>NW_028234436.1:5933293-5935793 GCF_977035675.1 Penaeus japonicus
GTTGTTTTATTTACCTATACTGAGTAGCGGTTCCTGGATAAAAAAAAAATAAATAAATAAAATAAAAAAAGAAAGAAAAAATAAAAATAAAACGGAGTTGCCTGAGCCCATATTGACTCCATTCATCATAGGACAAACACATCACGACACTGCTTTGTTACAGTGTATTTTGCTTCGCCGCCTCGTTGCTTGATGGTGGAGAATAAAGCTGGAAGATCACTTATTTTTACTTTAACTTAAATTTTTTTCTAGTACAACAATTTAGTGTTTTTTTTAAAAAGGCGACAAGGATAGATGTAGCCTAAGAAGTGGAGCTACTCCGTCTTTATAAAACGAGCCGAGAATACGGCTCAATGTGGTTTTTTGTAATGTCAGATTAACTTAGCGTTCGTTCGCTTAGCTTGTTCTTGCTTCGTTCTTGCCATTTGGCTAGAGATCAACAATTAAGCTTTCGAAAAAGACCAAGATGAATGTCACTAGCCTAAGAAAATTGCTTAATAATCAGGCGCTCCAGTCGAGTTTCAATATGCTGGAAACAAAGCTACTGACTAACTGCGATGTCAAAAAATAATGTTTAATCTCGATGATCCTCTGTCGCTACTCCCTCAGTATAGTCTGATACATCTACATCATATTCGGCTCTCTCTGCTGACATCCTAGTCCTAACTAAGATGAATTGCTATTCTAATTCATTTATTGCTCAAAAACCCATAGACGCTACCCTATAAGAATATACACTAAACAAATCATAAGAATACGTAACAATGACTTGTTTTCATTTTTAGTGCGACTATCAGAAAATGATGAAAATAACTAAAAATGAAAAATACCACCAACCACCACCATCTATAGATATGCCATAAATTAATGCTCATTTTTTCACCTCGTCTACAACATTAAAAGGAGTTATGCCAACCCTCGCCTACACCATTCTGCGCTTTCTTAAATATTCGGTTTTGAGATTTCATGGAATGGGAGTTAATTTGCAAGCTATCTATCTTCAATTTCAAATGCTTGATTTAGTGCTAATTAAATTTTACACTTGGTGTGTTCTACTTTGTCATTTTTCTGAAATTACCATTTTTATGGCATGTTTTATACGGCCAAAGGTCTATAAGATAATCAGAAAATGCCTCCTTCTTTGATCTGTACTTGATATATTTTAAATTTCGAGTGCACCAAACTGGAGCTCCTATAACTTCCATTTACAAATTAGCCATAGAGCCGAAATTCACCTCTAAGCACATAAAATTGCCCAAGCGCTTCGAACTTTTTACCCACTAAATTCACAACCTATACAATCCTCATACAGCCACATTTATTTTCAGTTCTTTATTGGTGACTAATACGCCTTTCATTTAGCCGTATTCTCACCTTGCCCTCTAGCATATGTAACGCGTCTTTATCTGCCAGAGTAAGCTTAAATAAGTTTCAAGAAGTCAGCAGACACTATATTTGTCCTCTGTTCCCATGCGAAGTGGGAAGTGGAGTTTGCTGTTTGTTCGAGGTTTAAAACGCACGCATTAAAATGTTCAGATTAATTTTATGTCCCAGGAAGCCTTACGCTTTAAATATAAGATACATATATGTATAGATATATATATATATATATATTAATAATATATAGTACGATATACATATACATACATATATATATATATATATAGATATATATATACTATTATATATATATATATTACATACATAAAAATATACTATATATAACATATATATATCATGATATATACGCATATATATAGAGATATAACCACATATACATATTACAAATTCATATACATTTACATTTATATATCATCCAATTATATACTATATATAGAATTTATCATATATATACATATATATATAGTAATAAATATATATATATATACATATACATATACATATATATACTATATATATATTATATATAATATAATATATATATATATATGTATATGTAATTTATGTATATGTATATGTATATATATTATATAATATATATATATATATATATAAGATATATATATATATATATATATATATATATATATATATACCATATATAGATACTATGCATAGTATACATACATACATACATATATACAAAATAAGATATCATAATATATAATATATTATATATATAATATATATATATAGACATACATACATAACGCAACACAACCCACAACACGACACACACACAGCACACACACACACACACACACAAACACACATATATAGAAATAAATATATTATATAATATATATATATATATACATATATAATATATATATATATATATCATATATATATACTACATATCCCATATATATAATATATGTATATATAGTACATATATATATATAATATATCATATATATAGTATATAATACCCCCTATATATAATTATACTATATACATCTCTATTGTGTAATATATGTATATTCATGTATAGTATAATATAATGTATATTATTATAGATTATGTTATATGTATATAT
>NW_028234436.1:5943293-5955793 GCF_977035675.1 Penaeus japonicus
GGTACAACCATTTTTTCTTGGTTATTTCTCAGTCATCACGCTTGTCGGGCGCCAACAGTGCAACTGTTCTCAGCGACGAGACGCTCCTGCAGTTAGCTGGGAGACTGCGAGCTAAGAAAGGAAACTTTGGGACTCTACTTTTAGTTCTTTTCTTGTAGAAAGTCCCTGTCTACCCCTTCTAAGGCAGCCGATTTATCATCGTCTATGATGATGATGTATGTACATTAGTTATATATTTATATGATATATATTATAAGTATAATATATATTATATGATATATATATATATATATATATATATATACATATATATAGGTATATATATATAGTATATATATATATTATATATATAGGATATATATCTTTATATGTACCATATATATATATATATATTATATATATATATTATAGATATTTTTATTAATGTACATATGTATTTCTATCATTTATATATATTATATATTTTATATATATATTTTATATATATATTATATATTATATATATATATATATATATATATGGTATGATATGTATATATTGTACATTAGATTATATATTTATATATTTATATATTATTTTATTATATAATATATATATATATATACGCACTATATATATATATCTATATATTTATATATACAGACACACACACACACACACACACCACACACACACCAACATATATAATATATATATAATATATATATATATTATATATATATATTAGTATATATATATATATATATTTATATATATTTTGCAATATTACATTTATATATATATATATTTATTATATAATATATATATGTACATATATATATATATCTTATATATATAGATATTTATATATTTATATATTTTTATATATATATTATGTATATATATAAATATATATATATATATATATATATGTATAGATATATATATTTATATATTATATATTATATATATGATATATATTCTAGAGGTATATATATAAATATATATATAGTATATATATATATATCTTTATATTTATATTATATATATATATATATATTATATAAGTATGTATTGATGCAACACTGTCTTCTCTCACATTCAAATGTCCCATGTCACAAGGAAACAGCGTTGATTCACATATATTCTCACAAGATCATAATTGTGATACGAGAAGCGTCTCCTTTCGCGCGAGCAGAGGGAGCAACACACGATGTTTCTCCTCAAAACGAGCACGCCTATTCCAACGTACTACTACTCAAGCTCAGGAAATAAAGCTAAAAGCTTTTTCGGTCATATTCTTCACACTCTATGCCACGCTACTAGTATTCATGCAGAGGTCCAAACAGACCTTATTACACACACACACACACACACACACACACACACCCCAATATATTGTAATATACATATAAATCCCCTTATATATATATATATATATATATATATATATATATAATATATATATTATATATATATATATACAATACATATATATACACACACCACACACAATATATATTATATATCTACTCTATCTATCTCTATATATATATAATATCGAGATATATATATATAATATATATACATAACTATATTCTTTATACCTACTATACTATTGCTACAAGCCCAGATAGGACTGCGAGGTGGTTTCGTCCCCTGAATGCGATGCGCGCAGGATGGTTTCGTGGTGAAGGGAGCGGAGGGTTGAGGAGGACTTGGGGCTTTTTGGGGGGGGGGGAAACCGCCGGCACACCACCACCACTGGGCTTTGGGTTTGATTTTTCTGTTTCTTATATTTGATATGTTTCTTGGATTACGATTGATGGTTTTCATATTTTAGGGTCTGGGCGATTTCTTGCTGTTATGCAGAAATTCGCCGTCGTACGGTGCGTATGGTGACGGTAATTGTATTGAAATCAAAAATAATAATTTTAATTAAAGTAAGAACCTTACTTCTTCTCTTTCCTTCCACAACAATGATTGACTTTTATTGCTTAAAATATGAATAATGTATGGAAAAATATACAAATAACAAAAGTCTACATATATAAAATAGTTCACAGTTGTTAAGTGGGTACGAAATATAAAGTGAATTTGCACATGATAATGACTCACTTTTAGTTCCTTGCCATGAATTAATATTTTAGCCCACTCACATCAGGTCATCACATCATACAATATTGGGCTTGCAACTTGTTCTCTAAGCAACAACAAATGCTTACAAGTATACTGATTTTGTTGACAAATGGTAATGAGCGGCTCCTGGACCGGGATATATGAACATATGCCATTTTTGTGTTTTAAAACTTAAATGGATTTTGACTACTATTCGTTGTTAACCTTTTCTAATGGTAATTCCTTTCGAGTTGTTTTTTGCCATAAGTCTTTGAGTCTTTGATCCGTTTAGTTTACGTTGCCAGCTGTTGGTTGTTGCCGGCGCGTTTCAAGTGTATAGGATTTTCATTTTCTTTCTAGGCTAAAAGTGAGTATTCTTATGCGTTGGGTTAATGTAATTCTTCATCTCCATTTTGTTATTCTGCATTTTGATGGTGATATTAGTTTGTACTTTTATTAGGACTGTTGAATTGCTGTTGTAAGATTTACATTATTTTCTGATCACTTTTGTGTTCATATTGTTTTCTCAACTAGTTGTTTTTCTTGCCGGGTCGTAATGTTCACGGTCGAGGATTGTTGTCGCACATCCATCGGCCGTCGGGCGCTGGCGAATCTGACCAAAGCCCATTGGAGTGAGTGGCGCGTTTATTATAGAATTCCTATTCAATCTCCTTTCGTAAACAAATTATCGTGACCTTGATTTTTGGGGTAAACTAATTGAAATGAAAGTAATTCATAAAGAGGAGGTTGGAATCCATGTTTCCAGCCATATTCCGGGGGATATTGATGGTAATGTCTGCCAGTCAATACGAACTGGCGAAAAGTAAAATTGAAGTGAGAGAAAATCGAAAGCTGAAAATGAACGTTTGAGGCTTACACAATGTATAGATGATTTTACCTCCCACAATTTAGACGCTTAATGAGAGGCTGTTATAGATTTGTGCCTCCAGTATTAATGAAGACGAGCCCGATAATTTACTCATTAACGCACTTCGTAACGTACCGTCATTTACATGGTTGGGCCAAGAGACAAATGGTTCTGTTGATAGAACAGTGCTTTATGCAGGCAGAGCACAAGAAGCTGTATTCTGCTATTGCATGTTAACCATGTGTTAGGGCTTATGATTTAATGTAAACAAGGGTATGTAGTTTGAATGTAATACAAAAAGATACCTGGAAGCGTATAGACAAGGAATTTCGCACAACTGTCGAAAGGTCCAGTGAACAATCATACGTCTAGTATTAATATAGACGCCAAAAGCAGCTTACTGTGTCGTAAATGGGTTTGAGAGTGAAGTGCGCTCGCAATCCCTTTTGTATTATGATAGTTTGCTTGAACTGAATTATACTCGAGGGACGTGAAGACACTTCTATGCCCCTTGAAGATCCGCTCTCATGTCGAGAGAAGTCGCGGATTGCGTGTGTAGGTGATATTCAGCGCCCCCCCCGGCAAGCTGACCACTATGCCTCACTAAATCCTTCCATTCTTTATAGGTCACGTGAGTGCTTCTTCAAACCCATTACAGGCCGGTGATGAAAGAGCCAATTTACAGGTGCGTTCGAGAGTGGGAGCGAAGTGGTAATATGTGAAGGCATCAGACTCCAGACTTCTCGTGGTATATGGGAACTAGCGACCCTGGTGATAGAGTTGAGAGAGTCTTTTGTCGGTATTGTAAGAAAACTGATCAATGAAACTTAAGTCAGTGGTCCAAAATTGGCCAAAATAGACATCCGCCCTGGCACACGTGAGCCTGTTTCTCAATGTTGACATCAACCAATGATTTCCCTCCATCATCCTCGATCTTATTCTGGACGATTAAACTTTAATTCCGACCTCACAACTTCCTCTGGAAACACCTTCCGCTTGAGTCTATACATCCTTTATTACAGTACCTATACATATCGCACAGGTACCATTGGTTTCGACCGTTCATTAAGCATTGCCCGAGCCAGTCAATATCCTTACGTGATTCCTGGTGCTCTGGTCTCGGCCTGGTGCTATCGGGATGAAGTACCATTCACCTAACTAACTGACTATACATAGGCGAGACTGTTTTTATTGAAAGTGATTAAGGTATGACTGCATGCGGAAGGGCATATACTATGATGCAAAGTTTAACTTAACCTCAGACCTGGTAACATGTACATTATGTTTAAATTAGCTGTAGTAGATAGGATAACCCACTCACGGGGTATCACTTTGCTGGGAAACGATCTCGCAGGGGATAAGATGCGGCCATGCCTGGTGGTCTCGCCTCATCCCACAAGCGAGAACAACACAGAGGGAGTTAGAAGAAAGAGCACCCTTCACCTTTTTTTCCTGCGTGTGCTGTCACTCGCAGCAAGAGTATAAAGGTCTTGAATCAGATCACTCTCACTGCTGCAAACCCTGGCACGACATTGGCCTGTGGACGTACCAGTTTATGGAATCAAATCTTTTTAGTGAACGGACTATTCATTAAGGGATTTCTTTGAAGGTTCCGTAATGCAAACATTTTCATGAGACCTGAAGGGGGTTTTGAGTAAAAGCGAGTCACCATATAACAAGGAATAAATTGATTGAATGAACAAAGGCAAGATGTCGGATTTAAAAAGGTTCTTTGATGTTCTTAATTGCATGAATCCAATTTAGGTGAGTATCCTAATTGTTTCTATCTGAAATCCGGGTGTGCTTAAATGGCGCTCAGTATAGAACCCTTGCATTCTTCCCAGCACAATGACCACCTGGTGTACTATCATCAAGTTGTTTTGCCTCACTCCCTTCGTCACACACGTGCTTTTGCCATTGGCTTCATGATATTACTGCAGACACCGGGGAGTAACAAAGAGTTCTTACAAGAAAATTTTTAAGCATTTCTATTGGCCTAAGATGAGACGTGATTAGGTAACAATACTGCACGTACGTGTCATATTTTTGCCAGAGTTAAAGGACAAAACCGGGCGCCAGGTATTGCCAGCCTGTATCCTACTTATGTCCGCCCATTCCGTTAATAATGAGCCTTTTTAGTAAGATAGTTATTGACTGTGTCGGCCCCTTGCCCAAATGACAAAACGGGGAATACCAATATCTTCTTAACCATTATAGATGCAGCCAAAACACGGGTAGTCCGGTAGTAGGCCATTCCCCTCAAACGTATAACAACAAATAATGTGTGAAAGAGGCCCTAATCAAGTTTTCTTCACACAGGTAGGGACTGCCTACGATGGTGCAGTCAGTCAGGGGTCCGTCCAATTTTACGTCTGGGTCGGTTTGAGAAGTGATGAAATCATTGGGATTCAACAGTTTTCAGTCGACGCGTTATCATCCACAGAGTCAGGGAGTAGTGGAGAGGTTCCACCTCACCCTCAAAACCATGATTAAGGCTTATTGTTTGGACACCGGTTCTGAATGGGATGATGGTATAGACTTACTTTTGTTTGCAGTGAGGGATAGTGTGCAGGAGAGCCTTGGATATTCTCCTTTTCAACTCATTTATGGTCATGAAGTAAGGGGTCCTTTGAAGGTCTTAAAAGAGTGTTGGTTATGCGAGGAGGAGAGTGTTCCAGCTGCTACTTATGTAGAATGTTTTAAAGGCAGGCTCAAATCTGCATTATCTTTCGCTCATGCTCACTTAGGCAAAGTGCAGAGTAAAATGAAAAAGCGTTATGACGAAGTGCATAAAGTAAAAGTAAGGGAATTCAAAGGGGGAGATTTGGTACTGGCTCTCCTTCCCCTGCCTAATCAACCACTCAAGTCTCGATATTCGGGTCCATTTAAAGTGATTAAAAGGGTGTCTGATGTAAATTATGTTATTGATACACCCCACAGATGTAAGAAAAGGAGACTCGTTCATGTGAATCTTTTGAAAGAGTATCATGTAAGTTGTAAGGGATGGCCAGATAAGAAATTATGAAAATGTAAAGGATGTAGCAGTTGTTGTACCACGTGACACCAGTGATGTTGAAAATGAACATATTGTTCCAGTGATCGAGCCAAATATGAGTAACACATACTTGCTAGAAAATCTAGAACAAAAACTCTCACACCTTTCTGATCCCCAGGTAGCCAGCATTAAAGTTCTTCTACAGGAGCACCGGGAACTCTTTGGTGACACGCCTCGGACTTGTCCTCATGACGTCATGCTGAGCGACCCAACTCCCATTCGCCAAGCTCCATATCGTCTTAACACGGAGAAGCGGGAGTTTTTGAAAAAGGAGGTCCGCCGGTTACAAGAGCAGGGTATGATCCGACCTAGCCTCAGTCCTTGGGCATCCCCTGTGGTGTTAGTACCGAAAGGCCCGAGGGATTATCGTCTGTGTGTTGACTACAGAAAGGTGAATAACGTTACTATAGCCGACTCGTACCCTCTTCCACGTGTGGACGACATCATAGACGACCTGGGACAGGCACGTTACCTGTCTAACTTGGACCTTCTTCAAGGCTACTACCAAGTTCCGCTGACATCTCGTGCCATTCCAGTGTCATCTCTCGTAACTCCTTCCGAGTTGTGGGAATGGACTGTGCTACCCTTTGGCTTCCGGAACGCCCCAGCGACTTTCCAGAGGCTCATGACCTATGTTACCAGTGACTTGGTGGGAGTGAGGTGCTACCTGGACGACCTTGTGGTGTGGAGCGAGACTTGGGAGGACCACTTGATTCGTCTTCGATCGTTGTTCCAGGCCTTAGCAGACGCCAATCTCACAATCAACCTGAAAAAGAGCGAGTTCGGACATGCCCACGTCACTTTCCTTGGTCATGTCGTTGGTCAAGGTAATGTTGCACCTGTCGGAGCCAAGGTCGATGCCATTCTACAGTATCCAATTCCAGAAAACAGAAGGGCGCTGATGAGATTCATCGGGATGATCGGCTATTACCGACGTTTTTGTCAAAACTCTGCTCAGGTTTCTGTCCCTTTAACTGATTTGCTCAGCACTAAACGTACTTTCATGTGGTCAAACGAGTGCCAGAACGCCTTTGACAGACTCAAGCGCGTCATGGCTAGTGCTCCTGTGTTGCAAGCTCCCGACATGGATAAGCCATTCACGATAAATGTAGATGCGAGTGACAGTGGCGTGGGTGCAGTTCTCTTCCAGCCAGATTCCAAAGACGTGCTACATCCTGTGTGTTATTACTCGTATAAAATTAAGTCCTATCAAAAGTCATATTCTACGGTAGAAAAGGAAGCCTTGGGAATTTCCTTGCCCTAGAAAAGTTTAAAGTTTATTTGACATGCACGGCTCATCCTATAACCGTAAATACAGATCACAATCCCCTTGTGTTTATCGAAAGGGTAAAATTTAAAAACATGCGTGTTCTCAGGTGGGCTCTTTCCCTGCAGCCCTATAACATAAAAATTGTTCATATCAAGGGCAAGGACAATGGGATGGCAGATGCCCTCTCCAGATCATGAATATATTTGTGTATATTTCTTTCATACTTTTTCTACATCTAGTTACCTAGTTTCTTTTATTATTGCAAACTTTTCCCCTCTGGTAAAAGTTTTCCTTTTGGGGGGAGATGCTACAAGCCCAGATAGGACTGCGAGGTGGTTTGCCCCTGAATGCGTGCGCGCAGGTGGTTCGTGGTGAGGGAGCGGAGGGTTGAGGAGGACTTGCTGGACCGCCGGCACACCACCACCACTGGGCTTTGGGTTTGATTTTTCTGTTTCTTATATTTGATATGTTTCTTGATTACGATTGATGGTTTTCATATTTAGGGTCTGGGCGATTTCTTGCTGTTATGAGAAATCGCGTAGGTGCGTATGGTGACGGTAATTGTATTGAAATAATAATAATAATTAATAATTAAAGTAAGAACCTTACTTCATTCTTTTCCTTCCACAATGATTGACTTTACTTGCTTAAAATATGAATAATGTATGGAAAATATACAAATACAAAGTCTACATATATAAATAGTTCACAGTTGTTAAGTGGGTACGAAATATAAAGTGAATAGCACATGATAATGCTCACTTTTAGTCCTTGCCATGAATTAATATTTTAGCCCACTCACATCAGGTCATCACATCATACAATATTGGGCTTGCAACTTGTTCTCTAAGCAACAACAAATGCTTACAAGTATACTGATTTGTGACAAATGGGGGCCTGACCGGGATATATGAACATATGCCCATTTTTGTGTTAAAACTTAAATGGATTTTGACTACTCATTCGTGTACTTTTCTAATGGTAATTCCTTTCGAGTTGTTTTTGCCATAAGTCTTTGAGTCTTTTGATCCGTTTAGTTTACGTTGCCAGCTGTTGGTTGTTGCCGGCGCGTTTCAAGTGTATAGGATTTTCATTTTCCTTTCTAGCTAAAAGTGAGTATTCTTATGCGTGTTAATGTAATTCTTATCTCCATTTTGTTATTCTGCATTTTGATGGTGATATTAGTTTGTACTTTTATTAGGACTGTTGAATTGCTGTTGTAAGATTTACATATTTTCTGATCACTTTTGTGCTAATATTGTTTCTCAACTAGTTAGATTTTTCTTGCCGGTCGTAATGTTCACGGTCGAGGATTTTGTCGCACATCCATCGGCGTCGGCGCTGGCGAATCTGACCAAAGCCCAGTGGAGTGAGTTGGCGCGTTATTATAGAATTCCTATTCAATCCTCCTTTCGTAAACAAATTATTCGTGACCTTGTTTTGGGTAAACTAATTGAAATGAAAGTAATTCATAAAGAGGAGGTGGAATCCATGTTTCCAGCAATTCAGGGGGATATTGATGTAATGTCTGCCAGTCAATACGAACTGGAGAAAAGTAAAATTGAAGTGGAGAAAATGAAAGCTGAAAATGAACGTTTGAGGCTTACACAATGTATAGATGATTTTCTCCCACAATTTAAGCTTAATGAGGCTGTTAGATTTGTGCCTAAGTTTAATGAAGACGAGCCAGAATATTTCTTTACGCACTTCGAACGTACCGCTCATTTACATGGTTGGCCAAGAGACAAATGGGTTCTGTTGATAGACAGTGCTTTTGCAGGCAGAGCACAAGAAGTATTTTCTGCTATTGATGTTACATGTGTTAGGGATTATGATTATGTAAAAAGGGTTGTGTTGAATGTTTACAAAAAGATACCTGAAGCGTATAGACAAGAATTTCGCAACTGTCGAAAGGCCAGTGAACAATCATACGTATAGTTTATACGCCAAAAGCAGCTTCTGTGTCGTAAATGGGTTGAGAGTGAGCTCGCAATCCTTGATTATGATAGTTTGCTTGAACTGATTATACTCGAGGACGTGAAGAACTCTATGCCCTTGAAGATCCGCTCTCATGTCGAGGAGCGCGGATTGCGCTGTGTAGTTGATATCGGCCCTGCTGCTGACCACTATGCCCTCACTAATCCTTCCATTCTTTATAGGTCACGTGAGTCTTCTTCAACCCATTCAGGCCAGGTGAAAGAGCCTTTTACAGGTGGTTCGAGAGTGGAGCGAAGTGTAGTGAGCATCAGACTCCCAGACTTCTCGTGGTTTGGGAACTAGCGACCCTGGTGTGAGGAGAGTCTTTTGTCGGTATTGTAAGAAAACTGATCATGAAATTAGTCAGTGTCCAAAATTGGCAAATAGACATCCGCCTGGCACTCGTGAGCCTGTTCTCAATGTTGACATAACCAATGATTTCCCTCCATCATCCTCATCTTATTCTGACGTTAAACTTAATTCCGACCTCACAACTTCCTCTGGAACTCCTTCCCTTGAGTCTATACATCCTTTATTCAGACCTTTCATATCCACAGGTACCATTGGTTTCGACCGTTCATCTAAGCATGCCCGACCAGTCAATATCCTACGTGATTCTGGTGCTCTGGTCTCCCTGGTGCTACGGGATGAAGTACCTTCACCTAACTGCTATACAGGCGAGACTGTTTTTATTGATAGTGTTAGTATGACTGCAGCGGAGGGCATACCTTTATGCAAAGTTTACTTAACCTCAGACCTGGTAACAGATTATGTTAAATTAGCTGTAGTAGATAGGATACCCACTCACGGGGTATCACTCTTGCTGGGAAACGATCTCGCAGGGGATAAGATGCGGCCATGTCCTGTGGTCTCGCCTCATCCCACAAGCGAGAACAACACAGAGGAGTTAGAGAAAGAGCACCCTTCACTTTTTCCTGCGTGTGCTGTCACTCGCAGCAAGAGTAAAGGTCTTGAATCAGATATCACTGGCATCCCTGGCACGACATTGCCTGTGGACGTACCAGTTTATGAATCAAATCTTTTTAGTGAAGGATATTCATTAAGGGATTTCTTTGAAGGTTCCGTAATGCAACATTTTCATGAGACTGAAGGGGTTTTGAGTAAAAGCGAGTCACCTATAACAAGGAATAAATTGATTGATGAACAAAGGCAAGATGTCGGATTAAAAAGGTTCTTTGATGTTCTTATTGATGAATCCAATTTAGGTGAGTATCCTAATTGTTTCTATCTGAAATCGGGTGTGCTAATGCGTCAGTATAGACCCTTGCATTCTCCCAGCACTGACACCTGGTGTACTATCCATCAAGTTGTTTTGCCTCACTCCCTTCGTCAACACGTGCTTGCCATTGCTCATGATAATACTGCAGGACACCTGGGAGTAACAAAGACTTACAAGAAAATTTTTAAGCATTTCTATTGGCCTAAGATGAGACGTGATATAGGTAAATACTGCCGTACGTGTCATATTTGCCAGGTTAAAGACAAACCGGGCCCAGGTATTCCTCCTTATCCACTTATTCCCATTCCAGTTATTAATGAGCCTTTTAGTAAGATCGTTATTGACTGTGTCGGCCCCTTGCCCAAGACAAAACGGGGAAACCAATATCTCTTAACCATTATAGATGCAGCCACACGGTATCCTGAGGCCATTCCCCTCAAACGTATAACAACAAATAATGTTGTGAAGGCCCTAATCAAGTTTTTCACACAGGTAGGACTGCCTACTATGGTGCAGTCAGATCAGGGGTCTAATTTTACGTCTGGGTTGTTTGAGAAAGTGATGAAATCATTGGGTATTCAACAGTTTCAATCGACTGCTTATCATCCACAGAGTCAGGGAGTAGTGGAGAGGTTCCACCTCACCCTCAAAACCATGATTAAGGCTTATTGTTTGGACACCGGTTCTGAATGGGATGATGGTATAGACTTACTTTTGTTTGCAGTGAGGGATAGTGTGCAGGAGAGCCTTGGATATTCTCCTTTTCAACTCATTTACGGTCATGATGTAAGGGGTCCTTTGAAGGTCTTAAAAGAGTGTTGGTTATGCGAGGAGGATAGTGTTCCAGCTGCCACTTATGTAGAATGTTTTAAAGGCAGGCTAAAATCTGCATTATCTTTCGCTCATGCTCACTTAGGCAAAGTGCAGAGTAAAATGACAAAGCGTTATGACGAAGTGCATAAAGTAAAAGTAAGGGAATTCAAAGGGGGAGATTTGGTACTGGCTCTCCTTCCCCTCCCTAATCAACCACTCAAGTCTCGATATTCGGGTCCATTTAAAGTGATTAAAAGGGTGTCTGATGTAAATTATGTTATTGATACACCCCACAGACGTAAGAAAAGGAGGCTCGTTCATGTGAATCTTTTGAAAGAGTATCATGTAAGTTGTAAGGGATGGCCAGATAAGAAATTATGAAAATGTAAAGGATGTAGCAGTTGTTGTACCACGTGACACCAGTGATGTTGAAAATGAACATATTGTTCCAGTGATCGAGCCAAATTTGAGTAATACATACTTGCTAGAAAATCTAGAACAAAAACTCTCACACCTTTCTGATCCCCAGGTAGCCAGCATTAAAGTTCTTCTACAGGAGCACCAGGAACTCTTTGATGACACGCCTCGGACTTGTCCTCATGACGTCATGCTGAGCGACCCAACTCCCATTCGCCAAGCTCCATATCGTCTTAACACGGAGAAGCGGGAGTTTTTGAAAAAGGAGGTCCGCCGGTTACAAGAGCAGGGTATGATCCGACTTAGCCTCAGTCCTTGGGCATCCCCTGTGGTGTTAGTACCGAAAGGCCCGAGGGATTATCGTCTGTGTGTTGACTACAGAAAGGTGAACAACGTTACTATAGCCGACTCGTACCCTCTTCCACGTGTGGACGACATCATAGACGACCTGGGACAGGCACGTTACCTGTCTAAATTGGACCTTCTTCAAGGCTACTACCAAGTTCCGCTGACATCCCGTGCCATTCCAGTGTCATCTCTCGTAACTCCTTCCGAGTTGTGGGAATGGACTGTGCTACCCTTTGGCTTCCGGAACGCCCCAGCGACTTTCCAGAGGCTCATGACCTATGTTACCAGTGACTTGGTGGGAGTGAGGTGCTACCTGGACGACCTTGTGGTGTGGAGCGAGACTTGGGAGGACCACTTGATTCGTCTTCGATCGTTGTTCCAGGCCTTAGCAGACGCCAATCTCACAATCAACCT
>NW_028234436.1:5960793-5963293 GCF_977035675.1 Penaeus japonicus
GGTTAAGGCGACCAGGGGTTCTCCACCTCCCAGGAGACCCAGCCCTTCTAATGGCTCGACCTGTCCTGACGACAATGACGGGTCCAGTGAGGAAATCACGATAAGTGAGGAACTCACCAAGGAGTTGTCAGACTCCGAAATGTCTGACGTTACCCACACTGGGGCGTCGGACACTGAGACTGATTATGTCGACGTCATTGACGACGCAGACTTAATGGACTCAGATTAGCACAATGGCTCCTAATCTAAGCATACAACAGTGGAATATCAACAGCTTTTCCCGGAGGAATGCCCTTCTCTACGCGGTCGTGCGATCTCGGAACATTGACATTGTCATGCTCCAGGAGACTCTAACAGGAGACACTGTTCGCTTCTCAGAATATCATCCCTTTGTGTTGCCCTCTCAGGAAGGCACCAGAGGTTTGATTACCCTCGTGAAGTCGAATATTCCCTGCTCCCTGATTGCCGATCCTGTGCAGTGTGGAGAAGGTGTTGAACTCCTTGCAGTTGAGATCCATATGGCTGGGGGTCCCCTCAAGCTGTACAATGTGTACAGCAGGCCATCCTGTGGGAGCTTAGATATTAGTGAAGTCTGTGCTACTGCGGCACACGAGCCAATTCTCATAGGGGGAGACTTCAATGCCCACCATCCCATCCTGGCTCCCACGCGGAGCCGGAATGCGGCAGGCTATCACATAGCCATGGTGCTTGAGTCATGCTCTTCTCAACAACCAGGAGCCTACGCACGTTGGCGGCGGGGTCTTTGACCTTACCTTTGTCATTGCGGCCCTGGTCGAGAGAATTAGTTGGTCTGTGGACAACACTGCCACGAGCGATCACTATGGGATAGTCACCACCATCTTGGATGCTGGCCCGGCCCCTGTGCCCCAGCACAATCCTCGATGGAAGGTGGACAGGGCCAACTGGAAGTCTTTCCAGGAGGCCCTGGCCAGGTGCCTCAGAACCAGTGAATTTTCACATAACGATAATGTGGATATACTTGAGGCAAGATTAGTTAATGCCATAGACGAGGCAGCCTCAGAGACCATTCCCAAAACTCGTCCGTGGTCCAGGTGTTTTAAAGACGCTTGGTACTACAATGACGAGATTAAGGAGGTCAACCACAGAATCCATGTGTGCAGAAGACACTTCCACAGACAGAGAACCCCTGAGAACCACGCTCTTTTGAGAGAGGCTCTCAGGGATGCTCAGGAAACTGCGAAGAGGGTAAAGCAGGAAAAGTGGCTGGAGTGGTGTGAGTCCTTTGGCCACCAAACCTCCCTTACAGAGCTGTGGAACCGTATTAGACGGGCCACAAATCGCTCAGCCCCCAGAAAGACCCACCATGACACGTGGTCAGAGGCGGAGAGACTGGCACTCGAGTTCTCTGCTAGAACAAGTAACGCCGGTCTACCAGCAGAGTTGAGGGCATGCCAAGAGGAACTGCTTCCAGGCAGGCATGCCCTCATCAGAGAAAAGGCGGTTGAGCCTGATGATGCCGATGCCATGTTCTCTCTGTGGGAACTAAGGCGGACATATAAGACCAGTTCACGGTCAGCCCCGGGTTGTGATGGGATCTCCTACCCCATCATTTCCCACCTAGGAGTTGAAGGTGAGCTTGCACTCTTGCAGCTCATCAACAAGTCCTGGGAGACTTCCTCACTACCACAGTGCTGGAAGAGGGCTGACATAGTTCCCATCCCTAAACCAAAGGAGCCGGGTCGGTACCGCCCCATCTCTCTACTTAGCTATCTGGGAAAGACGGCAGAGAGAATGGTACTGAACCGGCTCCAATGGAAGCTGGGACCTCCACATGAACACCTTCATGGGTTCACAAGGGGAAAGAGCACTGCTCACAGTATAGCCACTTTACTGAGCACTGTCAGCAACACCAGATCTGTTATTGTTTTCCTGGACCTGGAGAAAGCTTTTGAACTGGCGAGCCCACTCGCCATTCAAGAGGTCCTGATCTGCAAAGGAATCAAGGGCAGACTGCTTGCCTGGATTGGTGACTATTTTCGGGACAGAACTGCCAGAGTGAAGTTCCAAGGTCACCTTTCTAGGCATTTACCTCTGGAGAATGGCACTCCACAAGGGGGGGTCCTCAGCCCGGCTCTGTTTAACACCCTCATGTTAAGCATCCTCGTCATTCCACTCCCAGCAGGGTCCAAGATCATCTCATACGCAGATGGTCTGGCAATTATCTCCGTTGGGAGGAAGAATGAGAACTTGGTCAGAAAGACCCAGCGTTGTCTGGATCTAATGTCTGAGGAATGACGCAGAGTCGGGCTTAAGATCTCAGCAGCCAAATCGAAGGCAATGGCGCTGAAACAGGATGTCCGAGACCAAAGGCTGCGAGTCCAAGGGTTAAAGCTAGAGGCTGAGGCGGAGAGGAATATAGCAGAAATCACTCCACCGGGTAGTAAAACCTACTTCACGGATGGTTCTGTAGACCCCATTTCCCACACTGCAGGCGCCGGATTTGCAGCAAGGGACATAG
>NW_028234436.1:5973293-5975793 GCF_977035675.1 Penaeus japonicus
AATATCTTATAAGCATAATATATAGTTCTATATAAGCATAATATATAATTCTCACAACGCTCAAACACCTATGGAACAAGTCGACTTGCAAAGATATATAGCATCAGAATATTGGGCATGCATTAGCAAAAAAAAGAGAAAAAAAAAAAAAAAAGTGCAAAAACAAGGAATAGGAGAAATAGTATACGCGTTTACTATATCTCTCTTTCACCGTAATACGAAGATTCAACACCCCGAGTAGACCAACATCTTGATTGTGCAACGAAACCCATGCGGTTGTGAAGGCGCGCTGGTCCTCAAGATGGCGGTGTCGGGACATCAGGGTTGACAAGGCTGGTTTGCCAAGCCATTCTGATGGGATCATCTTCAACTTGCAGACCTGGAATGAAGTCACATAGTGCCCGATGCATACATAACAATTGCATTTATGATTGGCAGTGCCAAAATAGTAGGGTTGGAGGTAGAGACTTATAGATATTACATGTATATAGATATAGCAAAATATTATTTAGACATAACTGAAGTAATGATGATTAACTTAACTTGCTTGGTCATTTCTGCGTCACGTCGACAAATGGTGCGGCATGTAGTTTAACCGACACATTCAACAGGAAATATGTAGATAACGGCACAGAAGGAGTCAAGTAAGTTCTAAGTTGGTAACCTACCTCTTCAATTCTGGTAAGAAAACTAAGGGAGACATGGATTCCAGTGCAACAATTGTAATATCAGAATATGTTGCTGGAATAAACTTGATAAAGAAAATTATTAAAGATATGCAGGGTAGATGGAAACATATTACAATGTCAAGATAATTCATATTACGTGACCTTGGCTGTAGTAATTCTGAAAAATGAAGAGTAAGTATACTGCATATATAGAGTAAATATGGGTATACCAAGTTCGATTTCGGAGAACGCACATGATGTTTTGAATTGCGATAAGAGGCCTGGAATAACGGTTGATTACAGTGTAACAAGAAATAGAATCACAAAACAAAAGGAATTCATTGCTCATGTGCGGCATTCTGAGAAATCTGAAAGTAAAAGAATTAAACTTAGCATTGACATGAGAAATTTTATAATTAGTGATATGACCGTGATAGGTCGTTACCTTACCCGTGAATGAGTTCTCCAAGGGAGGCGCGGCTGCTTGGCCGAAAAACGTTGCCGTGCTGGCGGTATCTCTTCTTAACATGACCGTATGCTAGGTCAATTAGCTGCAGGGAGCAATACTCATGGCTCTGTTAGCCGAAAAAGTGCCGGAGCTGCGCTGGGCGGAAGTAACCGAGCTCGCGGTACTTGCAGTGGACCGTATTACAGGTCTGTACATCAGACATCTTCTCGTGAGACCGTCGTGGCTCTCTCAGCCAAACTTCGGGGCTGGCCCAGAATAACTATAAATTAAATGACCGTTTTAGCGGTCGTTGTGATGAATGAAAGAAAAAAGAAGCACCCGAGTCTCATCCTCGTGGAGGAGGGCTGTGGTAGGCCGAGAATGGGTAAATGTGATGAGAAACCGAATCTTGTCCTCAAAGTGGTTAATTTTCTTAACAGTGGAGATGCTAATAAGCCAAGATAGGTAAAAATAATGAATGAATGTGATGTGGCGACGATTTAAAGTATATTCAGTAGCATTATCGTTCAATAGTTTTCAATAGTCGTCAACGTAAATATCAATCAGATGAGTGATTGTGAGAGGAGGGATTAGTAGGAAGATTAGTTAGGCGAGAAATACTGTGCAAATAACTATCCACTTAATGTTCAACAAAACAAGGGCGATAAATGAATTATTATGGGTGGCACACGTCGTCCTACCGGGTTATTAATATTCGTTTTATGCCATGACATCCTAGTTGAAGTGTCAAAGTCTGTTTGTGAACAGAAAGATAAGAACAGTTAATGCAAATGTGCTAAGTGTAGATGGTGTATCTATAGTGAGTTGTGTGTTTGTGTGTGTGTGTGTGTGTGTGTGTGTGTGTGTGTGTGTGTGTGTGTGTATTACGCAAAAGGTAGTAAATCGCAAAATAAATAAATTACATAAGGCTATGTAAAAGATTAATTGAATTAATGAAATAATAATATCTAAAATTACTTCACACGACAATAACGATAATACGATAGCTTAACTATGATAAAATAATAATGATGAACTAAGAATAGAAATACGAAAATAGAGAAAATAATGTACAACGTAAGAAAAAAAAACTATATGAAAATAAATAAAATCTGTAACAAATGAAAAAAATTATATAAAGTATTTATATATAGATCGCTGAATTAACACATTTGTATTGATAGACACGTGTGGTCATCGCAACGTAACATTTTACTATAATGAGGTCCTGAATGACCGCGAATGACCTGCTAGAGTACGGAACGACCTAGCCAAGTGACCTAAAAAATTATTTTATAGTTATTCCTAATAAATATATAAATATATTTATAAATATATAAATATATTTATTAAAACACATACAGTATTAGTTAAACAATAGAAA
>NW_028234436.1:5990793-6000793 GCF_977035675.1 Penaeus japonicus
TGTGTTTCTTGACTTTTTCCTCACCCAAAATTCCAAGTACTGTAAAAGTTGGATATGAGATCGTTCAGGTTCGACCCTATATCCAAAAACCAATGCGTTGCAATAGATGCCAAAAATTTGGACACCTCATTACGATGCAATGATAAAGATACAAACAAATTCATGTGCGGTAAATGTGCTGGAGCCCATGATACTACTACATGCAAGGAAAAGACACTCAAGTGTGCTAACTGTGGAGGTCCCCATCAGTCAGGCTCTGCTGAATGCAGCAGCCTGAAGACGGAGACTGAGACATTGGCATACATGAGAGAGCACGATGTTAGCTACCGTGAGGCCAAGAAGAAAGTTGACGGTTTGGGAAGCAAACCCAATACTTCTTACACCTCAGCAGTAACCAACAACGTTTCCAATGCAAGCAGTATTAGTCAGCAGCTCGCAGCTAAGGACCAGGAAATTTCCGAATTGAAGGAAACAGTTAAAGATTTAATGAATCAAATTAAAGAATTGAATAAAACAATAAAGGAAATTGCTGAATCAACCCAGCAAAAAAAGCATCATAAGGAGGATGATACCGAATCACAATCTGGATCACACCTCTTAGTCCAGGCGACCCCTACTAGAACTTCGTCTGGTAGTTGTTCTGCTCGTAAGAGCAGATCATCTTCTGCCGGGCGTCTCTCTAGCAAAGGGGAGCAGTCCATGGAGGCTACTGTCTCCAAAAATTCCCGAGAGAGGCCCTCGGGAAGCGAGGGAGAGGAGGAGGCGCCTCCCTCCCAAAAAAAGAAAAGAAAAACCGGCGGACAAGGCACTTCCAAACCCCATGAAACGTAATCCACGCGTATACCATTATACAATGGAACTGTCGAAGTCTTAGATCAAAATTAAACTCCCTTATACTATTAGCCTCGTCCTATGCTCCCGATATTATCGTTCTACAAGAAAGCCACTTAAACGACCAAGTCTCTGACGAGGTCGTATCGCTAAGAAACTACCATTTTTGTAGAAAAGACCGAGAGGGAAGGGGTGGAGGCGGAGTCGCCATGTACATCCACCAGAACCTCCCTTTCACTGAAATGACGATTAATTTTACTTTGGAACACGTCGCATGCAAAGTAAAATTCAATAACACGTATCTGACTATATGCTCAGCTTATTGTCCACCTGATAAAATGGTAATCTCTGATGAATTTTTTGCTCTTCAGGACAGTCTGCCAAATAACAAATTAATTTTAGGTGTTTTCAACGCTCATCATACGTCATGGGGTTCCCTGCGGGTGAATGGTAGAGGTGAGCAAGTAGTTAAGTTGATCTGTAGTGATGTGCTTCGCCCCAGCCATCCCTCCAGGACCAATGCACGAGTTTTCCTTTGTCGCCACGAGGGGGAAGCGGCGCCAAGAGATGGCGTTGTCCTGGAGGGCCTACTACTCGCTCCCTCCTTGGAAGGAGGGCCTACCACATGCTCCCTCCCTGGAAGGGGGCCCATAAATACCCCTGCAAGGCCCTGGATCGTCAGCAGATGCCCTCTTGTACATGAGCCACTAGCTCGGCAACGACACTGCTCACAACTGGTGCCCTTTTGGCACTTGTTGTTTTTTTTTTCTCTTTTTTACGGAATTTTACTTGCCATTTTTATTGTTTAAAGGGTTGCGGCCATAGAGAAATTCATGGCCAGGCCAAGGAATCTATTTGAATATGGGAGGAGGAGAGACCTTTTGTGTTGTTTGGAATAATAAATAATAAACATTGATGTTCGGAACTTTATTTTATATCTTTCAAGACAAAATGTAAAACACGGGAATAAGAATGTTTGCCTGACTCTAGCCACGCCTGCTCGGCAATGTCCTGTGTAGGAACTCTATTTCTTTCTACATACAAACTGACATACACTCATACACATAAATAACATACATTTTACACGTCTTCTACTGTCTCGCATATACATGGGTGCTGATCCCTTATCAGCTGGTGGCAGCCTACCCCTACACAAGACGAAACTCACGTTACCATGGATTCAATCGGGATTTTACTTTGGGGCAAGGGAATGTCTCGGGGAATCACTACAGCTCTTATTCATTTTTGGTGATCAGCGGTGGGATATGAATGTTTCAGGCAAGCATTAATTTCAGGTACTTCTTTCGTGTGGGTTAAAAGTCAGGGGTTAAGTCCAGTATTTTTCCTTTAGGTCAAGTTATATTTCATTTAAAGTAATGGGTAAACGAAAGCTGCGGAGAGGGTTAGTTGGTGAGCCAGAGGCAGGTCCATCGGGAGAATCTTCACAAGACGATTCAAACACGAGTGGTGAGTTGACCCTTTTGCCCAGAGAGAACATGGATATCTCATTGTTTGACGAGTTACAAACCCAAATTAATAGTCTAAAAACTCTGGTCAATGATTTGCAAGTAAAGAACTCTGAATTGGAATTAAAATTAGAACAACAAAACAGGGCCACACCTAATACTAGTGAAGCTTCTTCCCGTGAACCTGTTGAGTATGTTGTACAGAAGGAAGCGGTAATTATTTTTAAAGCCGAGACCTCTGCTGCTAAACCACTTAAAAGGAATCAGGAGGTAGAGAGTTGGATCCGCAGCATTGAGAATTTGACTAGACCTCCCACTGATTCGGCCTATATTCGCGCGGCGAAGGCTTCTTGCAGAGGAACAGCAGACTTAATAATAAATGGGCCCCTGTTTGATAGAATTGCAAGCTGGGAAGAATTTAAAGTAAAAGTAAGGGTTAAATTCAGGGGGACATGTTCTGCCACAGACTTTTTTAGAATACTTGAAGGATATAAGTTGAAATCCGATCAAGCTCCTCTTGATTTTTATGTTCTTTTAGAGGGTAATGTGTATCAAGGTTTTTATGATTATCCTGGAGCCATAGGGGATCCTGACGAATTGATCAGGAGGGTATTTTTAAGAGGTTTGCCATTTTGGTTGAGGGAAGCTTTGGTCCTAAAGGAGGATGGTTCGTTGTCGGAGATTGTCGATGCTTCTCAGAGGATTTGGAACCTTCGAGTTGGTGTAAAAGGTGAAAGTGAAGGTAATGTGAGTACCCCAGAGACAGCAGGTGAACCTGAGTACCCAAGGAGAAGTTTTCGTCCAAGGCAAGTAGCTCCTGTTGAAAGGTATTGTTCTTACCACAAATCTGATTCCCATGATACAGCCGACTGTCGAAGTCGTCAACTGACGAGGTGTTTCCTGTGTAACAAGGAAGGACACTTTGCAAACAGATGTCCCTTTCTCGCGGCCCGCCGGGACGAAGAGGTTCCGACCCCAGGCGCAGGACCCCAAGGAACCAGTAATGCCCGTGAGTAGCCAAGTAAAACATGGGAGACCAATAGTACACTTGCAGGTTAATGGTCAAGCGGCTGAAGGATTTGTGGATACAGGATCAGAAGTGACTATACTTTCCCGAGATGCCATGGAAAGGTTTAAAATACACCGACCTTTCTCTTCGTCGAAAACCCTGCGAGGTGCTTCGGGACGACAGTTTCGGCCTGAAGCGGAAGCGACGGTAAGGATTGAAATCGCTCCTCATGTCTTCTGCTTCCATAAAGTATGTATAGTGGATGAAATATCTTTCCCAGGTGATATTTTACTGGGCATAGACTTACTCCGAAGATTCAACTTCCGGCTAATCTCTTATCACTCACCCCTTAGAAAATATATGGTGTTTAATGGCGTGAAGGTGCCGCTCACATATTCCGATGCCTCCTCAAGGGAAGTGCAGGTGATTAATAAGACCATCCCCGGAAGAGAAAAACCTGGTTCAGGTGGACGGACGTGCAACATGGGTGAGGTAGAAAACAGTGTTGTGGTTCAGAAGACAGTGCAGTGCCCTCCCCATAGTGGTGTTTTTATACATGGACAAGTGCAGAATGGAACCAGGCATCCGGAGGTATGTATCTGTGGAATTACTGATCGTGTTTTAGTGCCTAGGACCGTGGTGACTGTAAAAACGAACATGGTTAATGTGTGGGTAGTGAATGATGGACCAAAGCCAGTGACACTTAAGGGGGGTATGGTTATTGCAAGAGTTGAGCCAGTAGAACAAACTTTTCACCAAGACTCTGCTTCAAGGGAAGTGCCTCCTAAGAACTTTGTGCCCACTAGCAGGGAGGATAATGATGGGGACTCTCTAAGCAGTGTTACAGAGGAATTCATCGACGATTTCGATGACTTTTATGGGACCCAAGATTTCGGCTACACTGAGGACCAATATACCGTCTTCCCTGAAGCTAATTTCGAAACCTACACTGTGGGTGAGACGGAAGCTAGCTTCGATATACCGAAGGAGAAGGTAAACCATCTTACAATTGAACAAAGGTACCAATTGTTTTCTATTTTAAACAAATATCCCAATTTATTTAAGGAAGGAGTTCCACTGGGGAAGGTGCCAGGTATTACCCATAGGATAGCGACCTCCAGTGAGACCCCTCTGAGGACCAGGCAGTGGCGTCTACCGGAACATGCGAGGACCACTATAAGGGAAGAATGTGATAAGATGCTTACCGGTGGCATCATCGAGCCTTCAAAATCTCCTTGGTTGTCCCCCGTGGTTCTGGTCAGGAAAAAGGATGGGCAGGTAAGGTTCTGTATTGACTTTAGGAACCTGAACAAAGTAACGATTGGGGATGCATATCCAATGCCCCGTATAGACCAGACCATTGATGAACTGCATAACACTGAGTGGTTCACTGCCCTTGATGCCCGTTCTGCTTACTGGACAGTGGAAGTAGATCCAGAGGATAGGCATAAAACGGCTTTTTCAGATGGCCACCGACTTTTCCAGTTTGCCAGGCTTCCTTTTGGACTCGCCACGGCCCCATCCACCTTCCAGAGGGCCATCAACACGGTATTGGCTCCAGTCTTGGGGAGGCATGTGCTAGCATATCTGGATGACGTGGTGGTTTACTCTCGCTCATTTGAAGAACATCTCGAACATCTGGAAGAAACGTTAGACCTGCTCAGTAAGGCTGGTTTCTGCCTAAATGTCGGTAAGTCCTCTTTTGCCACTCATGAATTTAAATTCTTGGGATATCTCATAACCAAGGAAGGGATACAGCCAGACCCAGCAAAAGTAGAGGCCATTAAGACAATGAAGCCCCCACAGAATGTGAAAGGAGTCAGACAGTTTTTAGGATGTACTGGATTCTTCCGAAAACATATCCCCAATTATGCAATGATAGCTGCCCCACTCACCTCTTTAACTAGGAAGGGAAGATCATTTCGGTGGACAGAAGAGCATCAGCAGGCATTTGAAGAGCTGCAGCGACGGCTGATGTCGGCACCAGTCCTCCGGAAACCAGATTTTAACCGTCCCTTTGAGGTGCACTCTGATGCATCACAGGTAGCCATCGGCGCATGTCTTATGCAGCGAGATGGGGAAGGGGTCCCTCATGCTGTTGCCTATTTTTCACGAAAGCTGAGGGAGGTAGAAAGGAGATACCCGGTGATTGATACTGAGGCCCTGGCAGTTGTCGAAGCTGTCAGAAATTTTGATGCATATCTATATGGTAAATCATTTGTGATTTACACTGACCACTGGCCCCTAGTATATGTATTTAAACAGGTCACTAAATCAATCAGGATGACAAGATGGTCCCATGAACTCTCCTTTTACCAGTACGAACTACGGTACAAACCAGGTGCTTCCCATCACGTACCTGACCTCCTAAGCAGAGCAGTAGCTGCAACATCTCGTGTTATGGACGCCCAGAAGATTGCCGAAGAGCAACGGAAGGACCCCTTATGGACTGAGATTCTCCAGTACCTTCAGGAACAAAGACTGCCCCGACGAAGAACCCCCTTTCCTTTAGAAGAGTTCGAGGTAAGCGATGGCCTGTTGTACCATTTACGTCACCTTCCAGACCGTGTGATTCAGCAGCTAGTGATCCCTCGCACCATGAGGGATGAGGTAATAAGATCGGTGCACTGCGAACCAACAGCAGCCCACCCTGGAGTCTACAGGACTTACACACGTCTGAGAGACCAGTATTACTTTCCTCAGATGTTGATGGGCGTCAAGAGGTTCGTAGCAGCGTGCCCCCAATGTCAACGGCGGAAAGGAGTTGCGGTGCGAAGGGCTAAATTAAGTTCAGCCCCAGAGGTGACACAGGTTATGGAGAGGGTGTCGGCAGATCTACTAGATTTACAAGGATCTCTGAATGGTTACCGATACGTTCTGGTCATCGTAGAACATCTTACCAGGTATTTGCAGTTAATACCTTTGAAGAACAAGGATGCAGAAACGGTGGCTAATGCATTTGTGGAGAAATATGTGACACTTTTTGGACCACCTAATGTTCTGGTGACGGATTCTGGGGGTGAATTTAAAAACCGTCTATTTTCCCAGGTATGTGAAATGTTGAAGATAAAGTTGGGATATACCACGGCTCTCCATCCACAGGCTAATGGTATGGTAGAAAGAAGTAACAGGGTTATAAAGGATGCCCTGGCTACCCTGGTAGGAGAACACCCGGACGAATGGGATGAGCTCCTTCCGTACGTGCGTCTCGCCCTCAACATGGCGGTACATAGGAGTACCGGACAGCCGCCGTTGTACCTCATGATAGGGAAGGATGGTTATTTCCCTGTAGGGCTGACGAACAGGCAGGAGGTTGATGAAGGATCCGCGCAACGGTTTCGCGAAAGGCTCAAGGAGGCTCGAGGGGTTGCAGTGGAAACGGCCCGTCGCGCACAGTCAATATGGGCCGAGGACTACAACCGGAGAGTGCGGCAAAAGTTCACGCCAGCAGAAGGTGATCTTGTCCTCGTCAGAGAGTACGCCCGCCGGACAGGAGTTGCCGGCCGAGCTCTTGGTTCCCGGTGGAGTGGCCCTCTCCGAGTGAAGAAGCAGGTAGGCCCTGTCACTTTCATCTGCCAGTCAACACAGCCGCCTTACCGAGAAAAGGGTTACCACTGTAACCAGATGAAGCGGTATGTGGTACGAGAAGAGCTAGAGTTCTTCCCCGAGGGTGGTGTGGACGTGACTGACGCCGGCGAGGATGAAACTGAGGATTCAGGTGTTCCTGGTAGGTGTGGCCGGGAGTAAAACGAGCATAAACCACCTAACTAGGTAATAACCCTTTATGGCGTAGCTGGTTTCTCTTCGAAGTGAGACTGCTACAGTTGCTAGTGTCAGGAATATTAGAGTGGGTTATCCCTGATTTGTGATGGCGTTCCTGTTCGATGGCTCGTTGTACGGTGTTTATGGTACGAATACCCGGGAGTAAACGGCGTTGAACGAGCCAAGTAGGTCTTGAGCCTTTACGGCGCAGCTGGTCTTTTCAGGAGTGAGACTGCTACAATTGCTAGTTTTGGGAAAGCGCTGGAAAGGAGGTCTCGCCTGGTAAACCGTTAGTAACGGGTTATCCATGTTTACGGTAATTTTACTCTGGTTTTATTTTAAGGTTAATTTTAAGTTTTGCTTTTTGTTTTAAGTTTGGGTATTTTTTTTTGTTGGTTTCAGCCAGTTTTTAATTTCTTTTGATATTTTTATTAATTTATTTTCTTAATATTGGATTTTAAAGGTCGCGGTTCTCTCCCCTCTTTATATTTTTACAGATTTATTCTTTTGCCTGGATGGTGATTTAACTATGCTCGGCAGTAAAACCCCTTTTTATTTTGCAGTGTGTTTAGTCCACAGGCCTTGACGATGCGGCCTATGAACTTTGAGGGGGAGGAGTTGTAGTGATGTGCTTCGCCCCAGCCATCCCTCCAGGACCAATGCACGAGTTTTCCTTTGTCGCCACGAGGGGGAAGCGGCGCCAAGAGATGGCGTTGTCCTGGAGGGCCTACTACTCGCTCCCTCCTTGGAAGGAGGGCCTACCACATGCTCCCTCCCTGGAAGGGGGCCCATAAATACCCCTGCAAGGCCCTGGATCGTCAGCAGATGCCCTCTTGTACATGAGCCACTAGCTCGGCAACGACACTGCTCACAACTGGTGCCCTTTTGGCACTTGTTGTTTTTTTTTCTCTTTTTTACGGAATTTTACTTGCCATTTTTATTGTTTAAAGGGTTGCGGCCATAGAGAAATTCATGGCCAGGCCAAGGAATCTATTTGAATATGGGAGGAGGAGAGACCTTTTGTGTTGTTTGGAATAATAAATAATAAACATTGATGTTCGGAACTTTATTTTATATCTTTCAAGACAAAATGTAAAACACGGGAATAAGAATGTTTGCCTGACTCTAGCCACGCCTGCTCGGCAATGTCCTGTGTAGGAACTCTATTTCTTTCTACATACAAACTGACATACACTCATACACATAAATAACATACATTTTACACGTCTTCTACTGTCTCGCATATACATGGGTGCTGATCCCTTATCAGCTGGTGGCAGCCTACCCCTACACAGGACGAAACTCACGTTACCATGGATTCAATCGGGATTTTACTTTTGGGCAAGGGAATGTCTCGGGGAATCACTACAGATCAACGACTCTGATTTGGTCCTTCTAAATGATGGTAGTCCGACGCGAATGGACGATAATACCGGTAATTTGAGCTTTATTGACCTATCACTGGTCTCTTCAACACTAGCAGCCAAGTGCCTGTGGCACACCATTGACGACTCGTTGGGAAGCGATCACCTTCCTATTTGTATTCAATATTCATGCGACACCACGAGGACGCCTTCAGCACCCAAATTTAACGTAAAAAGAGCAGATTGGGTCGCCTTCACAAGGAGCGTCAAGCTCGAAGTTGTTGGAGAAACCATTGATGATAAAGTAAACAGTGTTCAAAATTGTATCATAAGTGCAGCAATGGCAACCATCCCTAAGACTTCGACAGATAGCGTTAAGCATAGAGTTCCATGGTGGACACCAGATTGCCGCAGGGCGCTATGTGAACGAAATAGGGCCTACAGGCTTTTCCAAAAAAAAACATTACAAATGAGAACTTTCGCAACTACAAACAAGCGAGAGCTAGGGCTCGAAGAACAATTAGACAAGCCAAAAGAGACTCCTGGCAGAGGTTTGGTCCACTGTCAACAAAATCAATAAAAAAAGAACATCATTTGAAATAAGAAATATCACTCATGAGGGAAATGAATATGATTCACCTAGAGACATTGCTAACATAATCGCCAGGCAGTTCTCTTATACAAGCAGCTCGGAAAACTACAATCCTGATTTACTGAACACTAAGGAAGCATCCGAGTTGCAACCAATTCACTTTGCCACAGGAGATGACCTTGATTACAATAAAGACCTTACAATGGATGAGCTTGTCCGAGCCCTAGAAGCCTGTAGAGGAACATCCCCAGGCCCCGATGAGATTCGATATGAGATGATGAAGCATCTTAATCATGATGACATAATTAAGTTGCTAGAAGTGTACAATGATATTTGGAAAAGCCAGACTTTTCCAAATTCATGGCACTTCGCCCACATCATTCCCATATTGAAAGGAGGGGGAAATCCCAAATCCGCTATATCTTACCGCCCAATTGCGTTGACAAGTTGCTTATGCAAGGTCATGGAAAGAATTGTTAATTGTAGGATTTTGCATTTTTTAAATACCAGGAATTTACTAGTTGACGAGCAGTGCGGCTTCCGAAAGGGACGTCAAACTCTCGATCAACTAGTAAAACTGGAGAGTCATATTCATGAGGCATTTGCCAAAAAAGCATTTTTTAATTTCAGTATTTTTAGATATAGAAAAAGCCTACGACATGACATGGCGACATGACCTACTCAGAAAACTTTATGCTTTCGGATTACGTGGAAACTTGCCTTGTTTTATCCAAAATTTCATATCTGACAGAACGTTTTCTGTCAAATTATTTTCTGACAATGTCACTTTCTCGGACATTTTTGTCCAGGCAAACGGGGTCCCACAAGGAAGTGTCTTGTCACCAACATTATTTTTATGTATGATTAATGACATTTTACCAGCTCCTCCTCGGAATCTTAAATACTCACTGTACGCCGATGACTGTGCATTATGGCACTCCAGCAGTAATGCAGAGTTCTCGGCAAATCAGATCCA
>NW_028234436.1:6030793-6035793 GCF_977035675.1 Penaeus japonicus
GCAGCTCTCCCTACTGAGCACACAACAAAAATACTCCCGGATGGAATACCATCAGAACCATCAGTACTTGGCCTCCGACTGTTCGCATATGACGCCAAAAAATACCAACAAAGTAACCGCAAGGTAATTGGAGATGAAATACGAAAAGGAACAAAAAAATATCGGTATAGCAATCCTGCATACCACACGCCAGAGCAGGACATGAAGATCCTGAAACATCTTAGACAGGGAGACATTGAAATAATACCTGGCATGATAGAGGAGAGGAGAAACATTAATAAAGTAAGAAGACATTGATAAAGTAAGGAGACAAGAGACAGACCAGAAGAGAGCGTTAAAAAGAAATACTGGAATGACACGGCTCTGAATCATGCAGCTCAACGTTCTCCACTGGAGCAAAGAAAGAGCTAATGAACTCTCTAACACATACAGGATATTCGATCTAGACATCAACCAAATCAGTAGCCAAGGCCTGAAATAAACGGATCGAATGAAAATATACTCATACAACATATACCAAAGTAACAAAACAGGCGAGCTGAATGACGGAGTCGCAATTGCGGTGAAAAGAAACATCAAACGTAGAATAATCGATGACTTCCAATCAGAATTCCTGGGCATCGAATAGCCACAGCTTATCTCCCACCGAGAAGACCGCACATGCTTGAGGCTGGCATCATGCGGCTATTAAGAACAAATAAGCCAGTGTACATACTGGGAGATATTAATGCTCGCCACATCTTAGGCAATAATGACAACAACCAGGTAGGCAACAGACTTGCCAGATATGTCAATCACGAGCAAGCTGTCATAATTGGACCTCATTTCCCAACCTTTGTCACCAACATTTCTGCCTCAACCCCAGATATTGTCATTGCTAACAAATACGGCACCTTGAGCATGCTCACAACACCAGGAGATGCAACCACAAGTGACCATCTAACAATTCAGTTCACGGTATCAACATCACCGATAATGATACCAACACCACCACGAGCTGATTACAGAAATGCCGACTGGGAGAAGTACCAAATCTTAAGCAATACCCCCACAATACAATTGCATAACAAATGGTACAAAGCAATAAATAAGGGTACCGCAGCTTGGTTCAAATAAATAACCTCCGCAAAAGATCAAAGCATCCCAGTCAAACAATACCACACAATTCTGCACCATCGAACAAATGCACGACTCAACAGCAGATAAAGGGAATGTTAAAACCTCAAACAACAAGCAGAAAGGCATGGCTGGAATGAAAACACAAGACGACAATACAGGCTGTTGCAACTAACAAGCAAAGAACAAACGAAACAGTTGTCACAGGAAAATTGGGAGAGACTAACCCAGAGATCTGTCATCTTGCAAGAAAGACCCAGCAATATTCTGGAGGAAGCTGAACAAACTAATAGGAAATAGTAACATTCACTCTCCATATACATACGTCTCTCAAAACAACAAAATTTACGATGCTATAAGCAAAGAGAAGCTCCACAATAAATACTGGAGCAAAGCATTCAAAATAACAGACAAAGAAAATCAATATTTTAACCCCCAATTTGAAGAAACCATCCAAAGAGACCTCGCACGGTTCCCAAACTAACTAATACCGTATCCTAACATCAATACAAACAGCCTATTAGGCGAGAATCCCCTGACGGCTGTGATAACAAATGACGACATCAAGTCAGTATTATTGAAAATGAAAAACAAACAAAGCTCCAGGTAAGAGCAAGATAAATAAAACAGACATCACTCATCTCCCGAGTAACATGATCTCGAAACTAACTAGCATATTCAATGCCAGTTTGGCGTCAGGCTACTTTCCCGAAATGTTAAAAAAAGCGACAATCTGTCTCATCCCAAAACCAGGAAAGCCACCAAATAGAGTTGAAAACTATATACCTTCGGCTGCAGTGTTGCATACACACTACAACATCCCACCCATGAATATAAGAATTCATACTCTTACAAAAATAGTATGGGAGAAGATAGAAAGTGCCAAAGACAACAACTATGCAAAAATTACGAACAATAACCTTGGCACGAACAACCACTCCTGGTTTCCATGTAGCATACAACCTACCTTACAGGAACCACCACCGCTTCTCAGCTACTGGAGCAGGAACCAGAACCAAGACGAAAACGACGATCTAGACGATCCCACGTAGACTGAACAAAACCTGAAAGAAAGAGAAAGTAAGCATAAAGAAACAAGTCAATAATTATAATAATGATCCCACGCAAACGACGAACTTGAAAGGAAAAAGAAACAATTAAAACAAAAAAGCTTCACTTCACTTCTCACAACCAATACCAAGATCTCCTCTGGCTCTTGTGAGGAGATCGAGACGAAGGATAGAGAAGTGAGTGAAGATGGACTATCTTACAAACTCTCCAAAGATTCGCTGTTTATATATCACTATTGTGTGCGAGGTCAAATAACCTCCATACAAAGTGATACGCAAACTACGAGACGGGCGAGATGGAGATAGAGAAAGAAAAAAAAAAGGTGTCGGTAACTAACAATGATTCCAATCAATACATCCCATCTTATTAATATATGTAAATAATGGCCCCAAAACTCAGACCAAACAAAAAGGAATAAACAAAATAGTACTACGTACTATACAAACAAATCCTAATGAATATGGAACCTGAGGATGCAGTGCATTTCCTGGGTGTACATTATGTATTCTGAATATATACTATATATCTTGAATATATACTACACATCTCGAATAGGTGCTATACTTGCAAATATATACTATATTTGAAAATATACAGACATAATCACGAGGACGGCAAGATCAAGAATAGGACTCTGATTCCTCTGTTCGATCAATTTTCCTCCTTTTCCGGGGAAAAAACGAGATTATGATCTATTCTCATACTTACATATGTAATAATACATAATAAAAATAATTCAAATACAATACCCAAAACTTGCACGGCCGAAGCCAAGACAACTAACAACAATGCAGAAGTGACGTGCCTTAACAACATTAACCCTACGACAGGCAAGAGGGAAAGCCCCTCAAAATTTTTAGTCTTGTTCTGATACTTCAGCGGATACACTTCGTGTTTCCGGATTTACACGGCCCAGGATAAGAGCACTATGCCTGCCTCGACGAAAGCTGTACTGATCCTTTGGAATTGTAGACAACTGGTACACTTCCCCATCGCTCTTTCACATACTCCAGTCCCGACGGACGAATGTGGTGAGGGACAGTAAGGGTAAACCATAAATGGATGCTCCGTGACCTCACCATGAAAAAGAGGGCGACGTGGACTACAAGTATAGCAACACTGGGTTGCTGGAGCGACCATAACGTCGTGATGATGCTTTCCACTGTCCACAACGCTCATGTCGAAGAGAGAGGGTACTCCCGCGTAGTTGTTGACTATCATGTCGGTATGAAGGGCGTCGACGTTGGGGACAGTTGTCCGCCTCACATAACACCACTCGGAAGTCGAGGGTGTGGAAGTTCTGCCTCTTATCATTCTCCTTCGTAGTATATTAGACCATGTGGGGTAAGATGTCACAGGAGTTCTGCATGAAGTTGGCGCTGTTAATGATCGGTCACACGACAGGAGATTATCCAAGAAGCAGTGTGGCTGCACGTCCTTCATATGCTGCCGGTCCCGACTTCAGCAGCGACGCACTCTTTTGAGTCCGTAAAAGGCGGCCGGCGTCTTTGCTGGTGCTCCGCCAGGGGTGTTCGGAAGGCTATGGCAGCAGGTTATCAGATTGCTTTGTCGGTCTGTTCATTTATGGCTGTTTTGAGGTCTGGTACTCTGCAGCTTAACTTTCTCACTAATTCTCACTCCGTCTTTTATTTTTCTGATGTATTTAGTTTTTTTATATGTATTTATGCGTTTTATTTTTCTTATGTTTATGTTTTCTATTCATTTTTTTCTTTTACATTTTTTTCGCACACATATATCTAATTTCCCGCATGATACCTTGGCAACGATGTTTTTGAGCAAAAAAGTATGCTACAAAAAGATTATGAACCTACAACATGGGTAGAAATTGTATTTGAGGATTTTTTCACATATTTTAAGTATATGTCTGACTTTAGTTTATGGTTAGAAGCAGCAAAACATGGATAAAGCTTGTATTGTCGTACTTCATTCTTATCACGCAACCAAAAACAGGGAAAAACGCGCTAATATTCCATTGAGTAGGCTGCATGGGTCACGTCACAGTGCCCAGCTTTACACCGTGGGCGATACATATATACACATATATGATATGAATTATTCTGTTAGAAAAATAAATACTGATGTTCTGATCATAGAAAAGTAAATATTGACATTCCCGATACTCCATTGCATCTTCTCCCCTACTTCTTCCTCGACATCCTCCCCCCCTCTCTCTCTTCCTTTCTCTTTCTCTCTCTCTGTATTAGATTTGATTTATGTATGGTATTAAAGAGGTGACATTACTTTCTAACTATGTACAGATGGACACGAGATGTATTTAAAACAAATTAACACCATTATATTCTTTTTGCGTTGCCATAGTAGTGTTTCCGAAAATTTTTGTTTTTGATCCCGTTGACGAAGCAGTGGAGCTCTTACCCTGATAAACCTGTTCACTCAGATTGTCCGATTACAAAAAAATATATGTAATTTTTGTTGACCCTTTGCAATATATAAGCATATCTATTGAACAGTAATCAATAAAAAAAAAAAAAGATTGACGGTGTTCATTATTATAAAAATGCACACATGATCAGAATTTAGTATTAGTACTTGTTTTATTAACTACAACGATCAAAGGAACAAATTGAGACACCACGGGTTTGAAGAGAAAAGGTTTCCGTTATTCTTTTATTTATCTTTGTAGCTGTTCATGGTTTGTTTTTTCCGACAAACCCAAACTCTCTTCCAGCCGTTGGAAAATTTTGGACGCGTTCATAATTTCGTGCTCTACCAAAGGCGGTTGCATTTGACGTCTATTATTAAAGATGTTTTCTGGTATCTCTGCAATGAAC
>NW_028234436.1:6043293-6048293 GCF_977035675.1 Penaeus japonicus
AACCATTACTTTATGCTTATTTTTGTTAAGGCTCAATCCTCTTTTTTCAATTACTTCTTGAAAACATTTCATCTTATTATCAGATATCAAAACCGTGTCATCAGTAAACCGTATGATGTTCCATTCATTTTAAAGCTCCTTTCTATCAATATTCTTGTGATTATTGCAGCATATATTTAGAATAATTCAAGGGTTATAACACAACCTTGTCTCACATCTCTCTTGACGTTTGTCTGTTTACATATACTTCAATCATTTCTTTCGAAATATTATCATAACCTGTTGCCTTTCCGGTTTTCATAGCTTTAATAGCTTTTTAATTTAACATTCATATCATCTCCAATTAGATTTCCTTGTGTTCGAATCTGTCATTTCTGTTATCATTGAAGAATTCAACATGTTCCGCAAGTCAGTCCAGATGTTTCTTTTTACAGAGATGACCTTGTTGTGTTCATCTCTCAGTTCTGTATATGCTTGTTTTACTATTTTGTTGATGAATTTCATTTTTGTATACATCTTTTGGATATTATTTTTCCCCTAAATCCTCACTTCCATTGCATCATTTGCTTATATCTTTCTTTTTATCTACTTAATATTTCTGTTAAGAAAGCTTAATTTCTATGTATTTCATAGCTTCAAAAATATCAGATGTTAACCATGGTTATTTTGATCTTACTTCTTTCTGTGAAATTTCTGCACCTTCTCTTAAGACATTTCAATTTGTTTCAATCTTCGATTGCATCTCATTCTTCAAGTTCCCTGTACTTAATTATTCCTTCTATTTCACTTCTAAGTCTCGTAGATTTAGATTTTGCAATAGCTTGATGACGAGCGGAACGTACTAGTAGTACAAACGGATCCCTACCGGGCGAGGCGAGGCTATCTCTTATGACAAAGGTTCACTTTACACCGCAGTCGTTGCTTCATTTTGGATTAATTTCATGGTTGAACTAGGAAGAATATTGCATTGCTTTCCCAGTAACCCGTTGCATTATTCAATCGCAGCAGCTATCTAAACCTATCTAAACCTATCTAACCTAACTAAACCTATCTGTCAAATTGCCAATAAGCCCTCAGAAACAATCCGCCACCTGTAGACAATGGTTTTACCTAAACCTGATATGCTTCTAGCAATGATTTGCTGGTGGCATATATATATATATATATATATATATATATATATATATATATATATATATATATATATATATTATATATGTATATACATACATATATATATATATATATTTATTTATTTATATGTACATAAATATGTATATATATTTATACATACATACATACATATATATATATATATATATATATGTATATATATATGTATACACACACATATACATATATATACATACATACATACATACATACATACATACATACATATATATATATATATATATATATATATATATTATATATATATTTATACATACATACATACATATATATATATATATATATATATATATATATATATATATATATATATATATATATATATATATTGTGATGGTATTAAGATGTGTCTCTACTACTACTTGTTGTGTAAATTGTATGTATCCTAAATACTAACACTAATTGTGTAATTGGCAACACGGGTCCCGTCGCTGGCACCCGAATATGTGGTGAGCAGAGATTGATCTAATTCCCACACATAATATATAAAGGGATTACGTGAAACACGGTAGCGAAAACATTAACAATATATTATAAAATCAAGATATATATATAACATTATTTACAAGGGAGGCACGATATATATATATGCAAGGGGGAAGCTAAGCCTATCGCAAGGCTAATAATACCTGAGCTAAAGATATATCAATAACCCTAATATGAACACAACACTAAGGAAAACACAACTCTAAGGAAAACACAGACAATGCACAGTATATGAAATAAGCTAAGTCACTAAAGGCACTAAAACACTGTCTACCTGGAATCCTTGAGGAGGTGAAGGGAGAGGAGGACCTCTCGACTTGAAGGTCGAACTAATTCTGTCTAAATCTATCAATGACCTATTTTGAGGAGGATACCGGGTCAGTACGAGGGGCAACGACAATTCTTCTAATTGGTCAGGGAGCTGCCCGACCCGGCGGTGATTGGTCCACGTGGTAACGAGAGCAGGACTTTGGCCACGCCCTCCGAACGTGGGCATTCAGGACTGACCTGGAACTGGGAGAAATTGTGTTTAAGTAACTAGAAATATTTAATTATTGCTTCGATATGAATTTTGAATCTTTATCATATACAATAAGACCTTCATATCGCTCGACCACGTTACCCCAAATCGTCCCGATTTGGTAAGAAAATTAGATATAACGAAAAGAGAATGCCAAAATCAGCGATACTTAGCAGAGAAAACAGGAGATCCGTGATCAGTGGAGCTCTTGAAAATATACGAAGAGATCAGGAAATGCCGTGGCAACGTCTCGATTAGTGCACAAGATCACACGGTTGTGCAATCAGTGCAGGCTTCGAGATGGGCTGCACTGGTTACAGGATTGACACGTCTGGTTGACATGCCCTTCTGCATCCATCACTATCGTATCTGAAAAACTTTATACACGTAACTAGTGCATACGATAGTTGTAGAGGGGACAGGGTAAAGGGCGTAGGAGCAAAAATTATGCAGATGCATGTTATAAGATAATGGGTAATAGTAGTTATGAATTAACTAGCTGAGAATGACATGCAATATAATTTAAAAAGATATCAAAAGTATGTATACAATAAGTGCATTGCTAATTATTAACATATTATTATGTCATAATGCTTAAAACGATTAAAAAATTAGCAAGGAAGTTATGCTAAGTTATAGTATATACTCATAAATTGGTATATCCAGTAATGGTAAATATAGTACAAAAAAATACAAGAGTACGACTTGCGAATAGGCATCGGGTGATGCGGTAACTTGCTCGTAGTGCGATGCAACCAACACGCGACCAAGCTCGAATCATCAGCCGTGCAAGTCCGGTATCTGTTTAAGATCAGACTGGGGAAAAAGTCATTAGGAGTCCCGGGTTTCAGGATAAACCCGAGATTTGCAACAATGCAATGAGTTGACTGCCTCAGGAACCGTATACAGCATAGAATGGTCCTGGTAGTCGACAGATGTAGTAGTTACCAGCAGGAACTATCTGCAAGGTATATCGAAATTAGTACTTCATATTGAAAAATAATCATATATGCAACAAAATCATATGATTTGGCAATAACAAGAAATAGGAAGTATTTACCTGAATTCATGTTATTTGCTGACAATACTTACGCAGTAGCAAACTGGATTCATCGAGGGATGAACTATGTGCAAAATATGTGTCTGCTGTGAGAATAGATCAGTATGAAAAAATGGTAAGTTAAGATGTAGTTTTCCATTTACTAACTGAGTCTAGTCCTTCGGGGAGTGAAGGCACGGCATATGAGCCAAGGTCAGTAGCAAATTAGAAAGAACAATGTAAATGTGTATGATGCATGTAAAAAAAAAATAATAGCCAAATTACCAACCATATCTAATCCTTTAAATAGGCGTGACCGGAAGTCAAGATTTGAGGCAAAGTGGGTAAAAAAAATATCATGAGTATGCTTATGAAAAAATTAATATTAATCCAAATATCAACCGAATCCAGTCCTTCAATTAATTAGAAGGCACGACCTGAGTCAGATTGGATGAGACTGGAAAAAATAAATGTTAATGAAAGCTGAAAGAAAAAAAATATTATTAATATAACATTGACCTGGAGGTCGTTCCGTTGAGGAATAGGTGATTACCGTGATTGACCATGCTAGTGGTCGGTAAGATCATGCGCCAAATTGAACTCGTCCCATGGGGAAACGCTGTCTTAGCTCGAGAACAAAGATAAATATGATGAATTATTAGACTATGCTATGATATTTCAATTGCGTGGCCGAACTCGTCCTTCTGAAATAAGGTGCGGCGTAATAGCCAAGATCGGGGCAGCTGAAAGAAATACCATTAATATGTGCATAGCTAATAAAAATGTGGAGGTAGCAAGCCTGGAACGTCTGATAAGTGATAAGCGCGCTGTCTCTGTTTGAGAGAATTAATTGTGACGTCAGGTTGTCAAGATCTCCGAAGGCGCGTTGCACCGGAGTGCGAAAAATAGACCCGTGATTCGCGGTTTATTCAATTGTGGTACCATAGATACGCGAAATTAGGGTGTGAGATGCATATGCAATGGGCGTCATGCAATGAAGGCCCGATAAGTGAGGTACAGTAGCTGGAGAAAGGCAAAGTTAAGCTGAAAAGCTGTAAATATGAAATGATAAGTAAACCTTTTCCTGACTGACCTAATGAACGTTTCGTTCAGTAATATCATGATAAGATATTTGGCGTTCCGATTGACCCATGAAATGTTTCGAAAGGTCGGAAACTCGGAGAGGCCTATGATGATAACATATATGTTTAATGTTGTCGAAGTCGACAATTGCTTAAAATTAAAAAATAATGACAATCATATCATACGATGATTATAGTTACTTGCAATTAAACAATGAAATATGGAAGTAACAATAATCGATAATGCAATGAAAAATGCAAAGATAGTCGAATATGACTATACAATGAAATAGGAATAAAGCAAAGAAACGAACATGCATCTGTCAACATTTCTAGCTAAATGTGATGATAAATCATAATATGAAGTGATGAAACATGTTAAGATATGAAATAATTGTCATAGAGATTGTAATGAATTAACAATCATAAGTCCACAAAGTAAAAAAATATTAAAAACATATACTGTCGAATGATGAGAAATATGGAATTTCACAAAGACAGTACAAATTGTTAACCCAAGTATCGGATTACAACGTGACCGAGTGAGGTCAGTAGTGTGACCATTAATCGAATCACAAATGACAAAGTATGTCATGTTACAGGAGATGCAGATATATAAGTCATGCATTCAGAAATATACAAACGTATATGCAGACAATAAAATAAATGAAAATGTAAA
>NW_028234436.1:6078293-6080793 GCF_977035675.1 Penaeus japonicus
GGTGGGGGTTCTTGTTGTTGAATGCTGTCTCAAGAGGCAGATGAGCCGCACAATAAGGAAATCAAGCTATGTCAGTTCGTCCGTTGGTGTGAATTAATTTTCATTTCATATTCAAATTTTTGATGATGAATTCATATGCAATAATAATGCACTTTTGATCTATTTATGTGACACTGTCTAACTGTCTAACTGTTATTTATCATTTATAATTTATTTGTAAGTAATTTTTTTCCAAAGTTATTACAAGAGACTTATTCTTATTATTTGTAAGATCATGTTTATTTTCATGATAATAACAATCGTTAATTAATAGACGGCTATACTGTCTAACTCCTGGATCTTACTTATTCCAATTCTAGTCCAACTGCACACTAGAAGTCAATGACATTATTACTCTTTGTATTGCTGATAAATGCAGTCAGATTCTAAGCAAGACTTCTTTGTTATCCCTCTACAAAAGAAATTGTGAATATTATACTATTAGGTGCTTCTTTAAAAAATAAGATTATTTAATTAGATTTACTAACACCGAACAAAAATAGAAATAAAACAAGAAGCAACCTCGTCTGCAAACCTAGTAACGGTAGAGGAGGTATGAAGAGACAAACAAGAAACAAATGAAGGAGGGGGAAGCAGCAAAAAAGAACAATGAGGATATAAAATGATTAAGAATATACAAAAGAAAGAACTTAAGTAAGAAGCAATTACATCTGAAAGTTTGGTGACATTTAATGAGAATATGGAGGGAAAACAAGAAACTAAGTTGAAAAAGGGAGAAGCAAAGAGAACAATGAGGATATAAGATGATTTGGAAAAAAATAGAAATATCCACTATGCAAGAATGGTAATGCCTTTCTTGACATATAAATTTTAGATCAACCTCACTGATCATGGTATCTACAATGAGTAACATCTAACACTCCTATTACTGCAAAGTGAACTTCGGAAGCTGTTGTGTCGGCGAGGTATTCCTTGCAAAGTCCAGAAGTTCCGGACTCCGGTGATGCAGACTGTTAATAGCTGGCATCTCTCTATAAAGCATCCTCACAGTCTTCAAAAGTAGGTATCTGCTTGAGTTTGTTGAATTAGCTGTGCCTAACAGCTTTCCTGCTGGGGTTGATGATGCTTTTGGTGCAAAGGAGTCAGCTACAAGTCGAGGCAGGGAACAAGCTATAGCCCTAAGTGAATGAGTAGAATTAGCTTGATTCAGTGATTATTTTAAAAATCCGATTTATATTTGCATGAATTATTAGTTTTCCTGAGCAAGTTAAGAACACCATCCACAATATAATGTTCTTAAGTATTGGATATCCGCGAAAATTCTTTCTTCGGTCGGCACAAAGTCTACGGGTTTCACGTGCCGCATTTGACTTCCACGTTCCCCATGTGTACGAATATTTTCTTCCTGTGCGTGAGACGAAGATACTATGAGGAGAAGTTGCCATTGTTTTATGCTCTGAAGTCCTAGATGCCCCGGGAGCTGGAGATATACGTTGAAATCCCAGAACTGTTTATGATTTTATATATCTTTATATGCTCAGTTTCTCTCTTTATATTTTTTTGTGGGGTTGAGGGTGGGAGGGGGTGTGTGGGTGTGTGTTTTGTGGGATGGATTTTTTATTGGTTTTGGTGTGTTGGGTGGGTGTTGGGTTTGGGTGGGTAGGTGTGGGTGGTGTGTTGGTGTGTGGAGTTGTGGAGTGTGTGTTGGTGTGTGGGGTGTGGGTGTCGGTTGTGTGAGGTTTTTGGTGTAGGTGTGGGTTGTGATGAGTTTTTGTAGGGGTGTGTGTTGTGTTTGTTTGTTGTTAATATGGTTTGTTGTGTGGTGTTGTGTGGTGTGTGTGTGGTTGAGTTGTGTGATTGTTGATTGAGTGTGTGTGTTGTGGTGTGTGGTGTGTGTGAGTTTGTGTGTGAGGGGAGTGTTTGTTGTGTGTGTTTAGGTGTTTGTGTTTAGGTGTTTGTGTTTGTGTTTTTGTTTGTTTGTGGGGGGTGGGGGTGGGTTGGGTGTTTTTGTAGTTTGTGTGTTGGTTGATGTTTTGTGTTTTTGTGTGTGTGTTTGTGTGTTTTTGGGATTGAGTTTGAGTTTGTATTGGTGGTTGTGTGTTGAGTGGTGTGATATTGTGTGTGGGTTTGTGTGTGTGGTGTTGTAAGGGGTGTTGTTTGTTTTGTGTGTGTTTGTTTGTGTTTTGTGAGTGTGATGGTGATTGCTTTGAGTGGTGAGTGTGTGTTTGTGTGAGAATGATTGGATGGTTGTTATGTGTGAGTTATATTTTTGTGCCCCCCCGGGTGTGCGTGTGAGTTTGTAAATCATTAATTGTTTTATAATAAATGAATTATTATTATTTATATATATTATGTTTTTTTAAATATTTTAATAAAATTTTATGTAATATTTAATATATTATATATATATATATATATTATATATATATTCTAATATTATATATATGTTTACATTAATTTTATTATATTATAATTAATTTTTAAATATATATATATATAT
>NW_028234436.1:6088293-6090793 GCF_977035675.1 Penaeus japonicus
GCTGGCAGACGGCCAAAGACAACAAGGAATAGTGCAAGGAGTCGGTGATGTGAGTCTTCATTCAGGATCGAGACGGTAACTCACGAAGTATTCTACTAGAAGATGCATTATACATACCAGGATTTAAACAAGATATGTCAGTTTGGAAGGCTATCAAGAGTGGACATACTGTTACTTTCTCACCCGAAGGCAGTACTCTAACTACCAAATATGGCAGGATATTCGACATTATGGAGAAAAACAAGTTATTCTATCTACATAGAGGTAAGCCACACACTGGTTCTCAGATGGATAAATTTAACAAAGTCCATGTAGGGGAAGCCAAGCACACCCTAGAGAAGTGGCATAAAATCCTAGGGCATTGCAATGTGGCTCATGTACAAAAACTTGAAGCAACTGTTGACGGAATGCATATAATTAGGAAAAATAAGTTCAACTGTACCACATGTACACTTGATAAGATGACACAGTATAGGAGTAGAGAACCTGACAAAAAGGCCCAACAGCCATTAGATTTAGTTGGTCCTGTAAACCCACCTGCACGAGGAGGTTACAGGTACAGCATCTCCTTTACTGATGACTACTCCGGAGCTCTTTGGATTTACCTAATTAACCCTAGACAGGAAAGGTTTCATTTTTCATACGGGTAAGGAAACGTGGGTCAAATTCTACCCACTTTAGGAAAAAGGACAGAATAAAGTATGAAAACCACTCCTAATATAGCATACTCTTACAAATCTGAAAGAATGCACATCCCTGAGGTGAATCATACTAAGTGCAAAAATAAAAGTAAGTAAACTTTGGTTTGAGAAGTAAAAATGTATTTTTTTTTCTTTTTAATTTTATTGACTATGGATGATAGTCAGAAATAAAGAAAACTTGTAGAACAAACTTAATTATATTTGTTCTTCCCGTAAAACAATGCCATAACCCTGGGCAGTCGAAAGAATGAGGTCCTTGGAACAAATGAATATGACTTATTATTGAACCTGTCACATTTTCTGTAACATATATATTGTCATAAAATTGTTATTGTCAAATTATTGCTAAAGCAGGAAAATTATGTATTTATTTTTCACTGCAAGCAATTCTGGCAATGGAGTTTGTACTGGCGTTTACACACAGGGACCTTACACTGTGCATAGACAGTCCTGCACTTGCTTGCAGTTCTCCATGGACATATCTTTCATCTCATCCGGACTTATGGTGGTGGTGGAGCAGAGTCGCTGCTTGCGTGGAGGTTACGTTAAAATGAGAGCGAATTGTGTGCAGAAGGGGACATGTTCAGTGTAAGACTTTCCAGTCTCTGAATGGCCCATGGCTTTGTCAGCTCATTCGCAAGCTTGTGCATAAATATGCGATACAATCTATCACTATGGCCCGTAGTAAAGAACCTGTGGGGTGGGGCGTCGGGAAAATGTGACGGGTGTCGGGTGTAGGGCGTAGGATAAAATGTGACGGATAAATAAAATAAAATAGGTTAAATAAAATAAAATAGGATAAATAAAATAAAATAGAAAATGTGACGGGTGTCGGGTGTAGGGCGTAGGATAAAATGTCCTACGCCCTACACCCGACACCCGTCACATTTTCCCGACGCCCCACACCCCACAGGTTCTTTACTACGGGCCTATGACTCACTGCTTTGCCACACAACTTGTACAGGATGAATCTGTTATTGTTGAATTTGTATTTGTTTGTATGAAACACTCGATTCGTTTTTTTCCGATCTAGACTTTTTAGTGTCCTTTCGAGGGGTGACTGTAATTATCAGTGCCTTGGCATTGGTATTGTCGGCGTGACACTCAAGGATCATGTAAGGCTCATCGTCATTGTAGTCATCTGGGGATGAAAGAGCAGGTGGTGCAGTAGATTGTCTGTCAGGGGGACCAGCTAAAGGGGTATGAGTGACTGGGGGAATGGCTGGTGATGCCTCACTCACATCTTGGCGTCCTGACCCACAACCTCTTTCGTCCTGACTACCAATATGTTCAAGGACTGTAAGCTCATCACCAAAGAGCTCAATGATGTCTTCATTCATCATCCTGGAGAGCTCCTCATGGGTCGATCGCTTGTTGCAATCCATGTTCTCATCAGTAAAATCTATAATATATATATATATTATATATATATATATATATTAAGTATATATATATATATATATATAGTATATATCATATACGGGTAGTGCGGAATTTCGCAAGCGATGTATATAACTTACAAGCAGTGAGAAAATTAATGTAACCCACTAGTTCCATTTAAATCAAACAATTATACCTAAGGATATGTGGAAGTTATGCTGTGAAGACGTGCCTGACTACATCAGAAATAGTTGCTTATAACCCAGGACCTCAACAAGACCCCAGTACAGAAAATACTTACTGAAGACGAGCCAACGACTATCAAGATGTATATAGTGTGTTACATAATGAATACATAGTAAGTATATCGGATAGTCTAATAGTATTATATATATATACTATTATAAAACGTATATTAT
>NW_028234436.1:6110793-6115793 GCF_977035675.1 Penaeus japonicus
AATCTTTTTCCGACTATTCCCCTATACTTCTACAGGTAATTTCTACTTTGTAAAGTTGCAGTTCTCTGCAAAATCAAGCAGCTGATCTAGCAAAAGCAAATACCTAACTTGACCTCACTTCACATAAAATTACTTCACCTCATCTCAAATTAATTAATCTCCACATTACTTTATCTGGCCTAACTTAATACCATATAACTTCACTTCATGCCATATGACTTGGCTTCGCTGGGATCGCATTTTCTATGATAGGACGTTGTCATAAAAATAATATTGAGGAAACTAGCGTATATTTTCTTCTCTTCGGTTTACTGAGTGTGGAAATAGAAAGTTATCGCAACCTTTAACATTAGTCTATGGTTCTTTATTTTCAAAGCCAGCAGCATTAAACATCTGGACAGCTCTGAAGGACATGAAGACATGATCAGCCTCTTTCTCCTTTTCTACCAACCCTTCTATTTACGTATATTTCCTTTCCCTTAAGTCTTCCTCTCCAATGAAAGACTACGCAATTTCCTTGGTGTCTAACTCCACTCTTTTGGCTCCTTAAAACTACATGTAACTGGTAATTATCTAACCGTGACTACTCAATGACATGTTTATAGACTGAAGTAACAACTATATAATCGTTCCACACGTGGCAATATTCAACAAAAAAATGATTTTCATCCGGAATTTCCGGAAATCAGGATACGCGACGTCACGAGGAATTCATCAGACGAATTTCCCGAAAGCGACAGCACTGCTTCCAGAACTATGACTCGTAAATCCCAGCCAGCCCGTAGTGCCAGTCGCACTTCAGGGGAAAAAACAGGCATATACTTAGATTTCTTTTCAGTGCCGCCCAACTGGTTAACTATGACACACTTGTAAGCTAGCGAGAACTTTTGGGTTCGGCTACTATGGGATCAGTTTCTAAACCGCAAAAAATGCCGCCTTTTATAAAATAGTAAGGTAATTCTAAAGACATACATCTGTACAAAGATATAGCTAATATAGGTTTGATAGACACTTAATAAACCATTTGAAACGTTTTCATAGTTGGGGCATTTGAGGGATCTAATAGTCTAAAGAGGCACCAATAATGTAACCATATGTTAATTCTTATATCACTAAATCTAGCGATAATTGCGTATAATCCTTAAATTCGTTCGGTTTCTATTGATCAGTTCATTTCTCATTGTAGACTCTATAAATACATCGCTTCTTGGGCAAAGTTTACTGAAATCTCGCCCGTTTGGACAGGGCCTTACTCTCCACCCAACCATATCTTCCTTACTCGTCTCCAAGTTTCTTCATTCCTTCCAACTTCTCCCATTCCTTACTTCCTCATCATGTTCACACACTCTTCCCATTTGTACAAAAGGTATAGTGCGAATGCTGCTTCCGACGGGAAGATAACTAGCGATTTCCTCGAGGACTCGCGCTGTTCCGCATTAATAGAATGAACGTAGTGATGATAGTTCATTGTAAAAATATAATGAAATAAATAATGCAATGCCTATGACTACTGACTTTATCATGGCGCATTTAATTTCTTCTATATTCAGATGTGGCACCGTCTACGTATGTTGCCATCGCGACTGTGAAGTAAGAGATTATAGAAGGAAAGATAGGAAGGCCTTTCATTTCAACGTGTCCAGGTTAAGATTTTAACATGGCTGAACGGTCACACGGAAACAGTGCCATTCAAAGAAGCAAATGCAATCTGAGTTAATTTTCCAACGTCGGTATAATCACTTCCTTTTTTTTTTTTTTTTGTTTTTTACATCGAAAGTTAGTGTGGCCACCAATAGGTGGTAGCACCATCGTCAACACACCTGCTTTTAAGAGATGTTAAGTCTTTGTTACTTAGTAGGCGCCACTAGCATTCCTCGGATTGAAGATTGCAGTCGTTTAACATTTGACCGTCAAGCAAAATCTTTTCTTTGATAGCGGTGATTATTAACCTCTACCATCCTTTATATTTTCACGTTTTTGTTTAGTAGGGAGACTCCATAGTCCTGTCTAACTTGTAGACCTGTCTTAAACTTCGTGCGCACCATGAACAAAAACTGAATTTTAAAGACATTTTTGCGAGGAGTCAGAAACAAAATTTCTGAGTAAAATACTTTTTTTTTATGTCACAGACCAATCTCGCAGTCTATTACTATCATGTGTATTATTTAAATATTGATAACATATCTCATTCTTGTATGTATATATATTTTTTTTTTTTTTCAAAAGAATTCTCAAAAGCCAATAACAAACAAACTCTGATACATCAGAGTTTGTTATGACAAATCCTGTTAACTTTTAATGAATTAACAACTTTATGCTCTTCTCGGCTAGAAGATGCATCGACATCACTTGATATGTAACATGGTTCTCTCTGCAACATGATCAAGAAATTCTCAAGTCCTTCTAGTGTTTCACGTATACACACAGCCTGGTAGCTTCCGCGCAGTACAACCACTATCTTCCAGCCCGATGACACGAATCGCAGCTTCCGAAAATTGTGGCGCGCCAGATGCACATTCCCAACAGGAGTGATTGCATATAGGATTTCCCTGGCCACACGCCACCCCTGAGGTGCAACGTCCGCTTACCTGTGTATCGGCGTCCGCCAGTTCCGTTCAGGCGCTCTATCGCAATAAGACTAGCTCTAGTGTAAATGGCTTAAAATAAAATGGCTGGATTATATTGTATGAGGTCCAGCCGCAAAGGGTTCGCCCAACAACGCGAACACACCCCTATACTGGTAGACGTCAGGTTGCCACCACGACATCATAGTCATAAAACTCATCCCTCATTCTACATTAAGCCCTATACAATCTTCATTTCCAGATGCACTACTTATGATATACCTATATCATCGCAGTTCCAGAATTATTGTCCTCAAAGCGCAACCATCACCAATGCCAGGATCCCTCACATGTCCCGGACGCGTGTCACTCGAAGCACGCAACGCCCGGCGTCCAGACTTCCGCGGGGGACTGCTCTAGTGGCTCGCCACCCTCTTTCGACTCGCATTGATTCACTTGCGCATGGCCCTGCACATCCATCATGCTTGCACTCACAACTTGACTTCCCATATACGACCCCCCCGCCCCTTCTCGAGTCCATCTTTCACAGTAGTCGTACTGTGATACCGGATTACTGTCGGCTCTCCCGCGCTGAGTATTCTCTTCTAGACTATAGCCCTCCTGCACCTGAATGTAAACTTTCGGTTCAAAATAGGAACCCAAAAATAAAGTGGTCTTACCGTAGTTTTGATGAGGGGAAATAACACGGGCTGACAGACAGACGCCTTTGTTTCAAAGAGCAGGATAGAGGCTGAGGCAGGCGAACAATCTCTTGTGATATGAACTCCGTCCCTGTCACAACTATTAATTAAAAATAATCATACAAAAGAGATGCTACTCGTTGAAATGCATGATGTTGATCCAAAAAGCGTCAATGATTTTAATCCCATGATTCCAATGACTCCACCCACAAACACCAAATATCGCTGTGATTGCTGAACGCCAGGCCACTATACCAGCTTATTGTATCCGGCCGACTAAATGAGCACATCATCAAGACTGACCCAAGATAAACAACAGCCAACGTTCACCCAACCACTCCTCATCGGCCACGGTGCCTGAACCTTTCGGACGAGACAACGGCCGCGGACCCTCTTGCTGTTCTGCGCGATCGCTGCTACCACGGTACGTGGCCCTACACGCAACCTTACACCAGCAAACATGTGCGCGGTCAGCGCTGGGGACACTCGCGGGTCCTCCTCTGACACGCCACGCACCAAGGCCTTCGGCGCTATTCACCCTAGATAAACACGATCACTTTCGCGGCACCTGTTGATCTAGCGATTCAGCGCGAGGCCACCGACACGCTCTGAAGGTCTGCGCCTTTCTATGATTCGATTCGCTGGGGAGTCCTAGCGCTGATGTTTGCAGATTCACAGGCAAATTCAAGTTGTATGTGACTGACATGCTTTACACAATGCTAGACATGAATATACCTCCAGGAATATTAATTATCTCACTATCTATATATGTGCTGTGTCGCCCCCTGTGTCCCCCGTGCCTCCCGTGTGTGTGTTCGTAGTGTGTGTGTGTTATGTGTGTGTGTGTGTGTGTGTGTGTGTGTCATACTTACACTACATATATATCTATATATATACTATATACTATTTATATATATTATATTATATATGATATATAGACCTTATATATACTGACTATATATATATTTATATATATATATATCATATAATATATCATATATATCTATGTATCATTATTTATAGTATTTTGTATGTTTATTAGATACGGAACTGAAATATGTATGTATTAAACAAAGACTTATAAATATTATATGTATAATGGCATATAAGCACACACATATGTATCTTACTGTATATGTGAGAAAGATGGCAGCAATGTAGTAAAACATCTTACTATAGAAAATACCAAATTTTACCTCTGCCACGGACTCGGGTTCGAGGTCCCGGTCTGGAGCAGGAAAAATTTGTATTTTTATACATGTGCAGCACCCTATATATAAATATAGATATATATATATTATTATATTTATTATTTATATCATATCAATATATATATTATGTACCGGTATATATATATGTTATATATACCCTGATACTATATATATACTATACTATCCTTATATATACCCTATACTTATATTACCTATATATATATATATCTTATTTTAATAACTCTGACGGCTCGGGTTCGCCAGTCCACGGGTCAGCCCGGAGGAAAAATTTGTTTTTTATACATGTCGTCTACCCCTCATATTCTAATATTTTCTAATCTATCCCATATATACTACTAAATACTATACTATTATATACTCTACCCTCATTTCATTTATACTGTATATCCTATAATGTACCCCCCCCCCCCCCCCCCCCCCCCCCCCCCCCAAAAAAACCCCAACCCCCCCACCCCCACAAAAACCCAAAAAAACCCCCCAAACCAAAACCACACCCCTATAAT